>NW_028125001.1:0-123000 GCF_965194825.1 Balaenoptera physalus | reverse complement strand
ACATGTGGCCTGGGATCATGACTGAGGTTTGATGGTGGAACACTCTGGCCTGGCAAAATGACTGAGGCTTAATTCTGGAACCCTGTGGCCTGGGCACTTGCCTGAGGTTTTATGGCAGAAACCTGTGGACTGGCAACATGACTGAGGTTTGATTGTTGAACCCTGTGCCCTGGAAACATGACTGTGGCCTGGTACTGGAAACCCATGGCCTGGGAACTTGACATTGGTTTGATTCTGGAACCCTCTGTCCTGGGAACATGATTGAGGTTTGATGGAGGAACCCTGTGGCCTGGGAACATGACTGAGGTTTGATGGTGGTTCCCTGTGGCCTGGCAACATGACTGAGGCTTGATTTTGGAACCCTGTGCCCTGGGAACATTACTGAGGCCTGATACTGGAACCTCGTGGCGTGGGAACATGCCATTGGTTTGATTCTTGAACCCTGTTTCCTGGGAACATGACTGAGGTTTAATGGTTTAACCCTGTGGCCTGGGAACATGACTGTGATTTTATTTTTGAAACCTGTTTCCAGGGAACATGACTGAGGTTTGATTCTGGAACGATGTGGCCTAGGAATATGACTGAGGATTGATTTTGGAAACCATTGTCCTGGGAACATGACTGATGTTAGATTGAGGCATCCTGTAGCCTTGGAACATGACATCGGTTTGTATTCTGGTACCCTATTGCCTGGGAATATGAAATCGGTTTGATTACGGAAATCTGTGGCCTGGGAATATGACTGAGGTTTGCTGGTGGTACCCTATGGCCTGGCAACATGACTGAGGTTTGATTCTGAATCCCTGTGGCCTGGGAACATGACTTAGTCGTGATTCTGGAAACCTGTGGCCTGGGAATATGACATCTGTTGAGATTGTGGAATACTGTGCAATGGGAACCTGATTGAGCCTTGTTTCTGGAACTCTGTGGCCTGGGAACATGACTGAGGTTTGATTGTGGAAACCTCTGTCCTGGGAATATGACTGTGGTTTGAATTTGGAAACTTGTGGCCTGGGAACATGACTGAGATTGGACTGTTGAAACTTGTGAGCTGCAAACATGACTGAGGTTTGATTCTGGAACCATGTGTCCTGGGAATATGACTGAGGTTTGATTCTGGAAACCTGTGTCCTGGGAAAATGTCTGAGGTTTCATTGTGGAAACATGTGGCCTGGGATCATGACTGAGGTTTGATGGTGGAACACTCTGGCCTGGCAAAATAACTGAGGCATGATTCTGGAACCCTGTGTCCTGGGAACATGATTGAGTTTTGATGGAGGAAACCTGTGGCCTGGGAACATGACTGAGGTTTGATGGTTGTACCCTGTGGCCTTTCAACATGACTGAGGCTTGATTCTGGAACCCTGTGGCCTGGGAACATGACTGAGGCGTGATTCCGGAACCCTGTGGCCTGAGAACATTACATCGGTGGATTATGGAAACCTGTGGCCTGGGAACATGTCTGAGGTTTGATGCTGCAAACTTGGGGCCTGGCAACATCTCTGAGGTTTGATTCTAGAAGACTGTAGCCAGGGAACATGATATCGGGTTGATTCTGGAAACCTGTCTCCTGGGAAAAAGACTGAGGTTTACTTCAGGAACCCTGTGGCCTGGGAACATGACATTGGTTGGGTTCTGTAACGCTGTGGCCTGGGAACAAGACTGAGGTTTGCTTCTGGAACCCTGTGGCCTGGGAACATGACATCGGTTGTTTTCTGGGACCCTGTGGCTTGGGAACATGGCTGAGGTTTGATTGTGGAAACCTCTGGCATGGGAATATGACTGTGGTTTGAATTTGGAACCTTGTGGCCTGCGAACATGACTGAGATTGGACTGTTGAAATTTGTGGGCTGCAAACATGACTGAGGTTTGATTCTGGAACCATTTGTCCTGGGAATATGACTGAGGTTTGATTCTGGAAACCTGTGTCCTGGGAAAATGTCTGAGGTTTCATTGTGGAAACATGTGGCCTGGGATCATGACTGAGGTTTGATGGTGGAACACTCTAGCCTGGCAAAATAACTGAGGCTTGATTCTGGAACCCTGTGTACTGGGAACATGATTGAGTTTTGATGGAGGAAACCTGTGGCCTGGGAACATGACTGAGGTTTTAATGGTTGTACCCTGTGGCCTTTCAACATGACTGAGGCTTGATTCTGGAACCCTGTGGCCTGGGAACATGACTGAGGCATGGTTCTGGAACCCTGTGGCCTGAGAACATTACATCGGTGGATTATGGAAACCTGTGGCCTGGGAACATGTCTGAGGTTTGATGCTGCAAACCTGGGGCCTGGCAACATCTCTGAGGTTTGATTCTAGAAGACTGTAGCCAGGGAACATGATATCGGGTTGATTCTGGAAACCTGTCTCCTGGGAAAAAGACTGAGGTTTACTTCAGGAACCCTGTGGCCTGGGAACATGACATTGGTTGGGTTCTGTAATGCTGTGGCCTGGGAACATGTCTGAGGTTTGATTCTGGAAGACTGTGGCCAGGGAACATGATATCATGTTGATTCTGGAGACCTGTGTCCTGGGAACAAGACTGAGGTTTGCTTCTGGAACCCTGTGGCCTGGGAACTTGACATCGGTTGTATTCTGGGACCCTGTTGCCTGGGAACATGACTGAGGTTGGATTGTAGGACCCTCTGAACTGGGAACATGACTGTGGTTTGAATCTGGAACGCTGTGGCCTGGGAACATGACATACGTTGTATTCTGGGAACCTGTGGCCTGGGAACATGGCTGAGGTTTGATTGTGAAACTCTCTGGCCTGGGAACATGACTGTGGTTTGAATCTGGAACCCTGTGGCCTGGGAACATGACTGAGATTTCTTTCTGGAAGCCTGTTCCCTGGGAACATTACTGAGGTTTGATTATGGACACCTGTGTGCTGGGAACATGACTGAGGTTTGATTGTTGAAACCTGTCTCCTGTGAACATGACTGAGGTTTGATTCTGGAACCGTGTGTCCTGGGAATATGACTGAGATTTGATTCTGGAAACCTGTGGTCTGGGAAAATGTCTGAGGTTTCATTGTGGAAACATGTGGCCTGGGATCATGACTGAGGTTTGATGGTGGAACACTCTGGCCTGGCAAAATGACTGAGGCTTAATTCTGGAACCCTGTGGCCTGGGCACTTGCCTGAGGTTTTATGGCAGAAACCTGTGGACTGGCAACATGACTGAGGTTTGATTGTTGAACCCTGTGCCCTGGAAACATGACTGTGGCCTGGTACTGGAAACCCATGGCCTGGGAACTTGACATTGGTTTGATTCTGGAACCCTCTGTCCTGGGAACATGATTGAGGTTTGATGGAGGAACCCTGTGGCCTGGGAACATGACTGAGGTTTGATGGTGGTTCCCTGTGGCCTGGCAACATGACTGAGGCTTGATTTTGGAACCCTGTGCCCTGGGAACATTACTGAGGCCTGATACTGGAACCTCGTGGCGTGGGAACATGCCATTGGTTTGATTCTTGAACCCTGTTTCCTGGGAACATGACTGAGGTTTAATGGTTTAACCCTGTGGCCTGGGAACATGACTGTGATTTTATTTTTGAAACCTGTTTCCAGGGAACATGACTGAGGTTTGATTCTGGAACGATGTGGCCTAGGAATATGACTGAGGATTGATTTTGGAAACCATTGTCCTGGGAACATGACTGATGTTAGATTGAGGCATCCTGTAGCCTTGGAACATGACATCGGTTTGTATTCTGGTACCCTATTGCCTGGGAATATGAAATCGGTTTGATTACGGAAATCTGTGGCCTGGGAATATGACTGAGGTTTGCTGGTGGTACCCTATGGCCTGGCAACATGACTGAGGTTTGATTCTGAATCCCTGTGGCCTGGGAACATGACTTAGTCGTGATTCTGGAAACCTGTGGCCTGGGAATATGACATCTGTTGAGATTGTGGAATACTGTGCAATGGGAACCTGATTGAGCCTTGTTTCTGGAACTCTGTGGCCTGGGAACATGACTGAGGTTTGATTGTGGAAACCTCTGTCCTGGGAATATGACTGTGGTTTGAATTTGGAAACTTGTGGCCTGGGAACATGACTGAGATTGGACTGTTGAAACTTGTGAGCTGCAAACATGACTGAGGTTTGATTCTGGAACCATGTGTCCTGGGAATATGACTGAGGTTTGATTCTGGAAACCTGTGTCCTGGGAAAATGTCTGAGGTTTCATTGTGGAAACATGTGGCCTGGGATCATGACTGAGGTTTGATGGTGGAACACTCTGGCCTGGCAAAATAACTGAGGCATGATTCTGGAACCCTGTGTCCTGGGAACATGATTGAGTTTTGATGGAGGAAACCTGTGGCCTGGGAACATGACTGAGGTTTGATGGTTGTACCCTGTGGCCTTTCAACATGACTGAGGCTTGATTCTGGAACCCTGTGGCCTGGGAACATGACTGAGGCGTGATTCCGGAACCCTGTGGCCTGAGAACATTACATCGGTGGATTATGGAAACCTGTGGCCTGGGAACATGTCTGAGGTTTGATGCTGCAAACTTGGGGCCTGGCAACATCTCTGAGGTTTGATTCTAGAAGACTGTAGCCAGGGAACATGATATCGGGTTGATTCTGGAAACCTGTCTCCTGGGAAAAAGACTGAGGTTTACTTCAGGAACCCTGTGGCCTGGGAACATGACATTGGTTGGGTTCTGTAACGCTGTGGCCTGGGAACAAGACTGAGGTTTGCTTCTGGAACCCTGTGGCCTGGGAACATGACATCGGTTGTTTTCTGGGACCCTGTGGCTTGGGAACATGGCTGAGGTTTGATTGTGGAAACCTCTGGCATGGGAATATGACTGTGGTTTGAATTTGGAACCTTGTGGCCTGCGAACATGACTGAGATTGGACTGTTGAAATTTGTGGGCTGCAAACATGACTGAGGTTTGATTCTGGAACCATTTGTCCTGGGAATATGACTGAGGTTTGATTCTGGAAACCTGTGTCCTGGGAAAATGTCTGAGGTTTCATTGTGGAAACATGTGGCCTGGGATCATGACTGAGGTTTGATGGTGGAACACTCTAGCCTGGCAAAATAACTGAGGCTTGATTCTGGAACCCTGTGTACTGGGAACATGATTGAGTTTTGATGGAGGAAACCTGTGGCCTGGGAACATGACTGAGGTTTTAATGGTTGTACCCTGTGGCCTTTCAACATGACTGAGGCTTGATTCTGGAACCCTGTGGCCTGGGAACATGACTGAGGCATGGTTCTGGAACCCTGTGGCCTGAGAACATTACATCGGTGGATTATGGAAACCTGTGGCCTGGGAACATGTCTGAGGTTTGATGCTGCAAACCTGGGGCCTGGCAACATCTCTGAGGTTTGATTCTAGAAGACTGTAGCCAGGGAACATGATATCGGGTTGATTCTGGAAACCTGTCTCCTGGGAAAAAGACTGAGGTTTACTTCAGGAACCCTGTGGCCTGGGAACATGACATTGGTTGGGTTCTGTAATGCTGTGGCCTGGGAACATGTCTGAGGTTTGATTCTGGAAGACTGTGGCCAGGGAACATGATATCATGTTGATTCTGGAGACCTGTGTCCTGGGAACAAGACTGAGGTTTGCTTCTGGAACCCTGTGGCCTGGGAACTTGACATCGGTTGTATTCTGGGACCCTGTTGCCTGGGAACATGACTGAGGTTGGATTGTAGGACCCTCTGAACTGGGAACATGACTGTGGTTTGAATCTGGAACGCTGTGGCCTGGGAACATGACATACGTTGTATTCTGGGAACCTGTGGCCTGGGAACATGGCTGAGGTTTGATTGTGAAACTCTCTGGCCTGGGAACATGACTGTGGTTTGAATCTGGAACCCTGTGGCCTGGGAACATGACTGAGATTTCTTTCTGGAAGCCTGTTCCCTGGGAACATTACTGAGGTTTGATTATGGACACCTGTGTGCTGGGAACATGACTGAGGTTTGATTGTTGAAACCTGTCTCCTGTGAACATGACTGAGGTTTGATTCTGGAACCGTGTGTCCTGGGAATATGACTGAGATTTGATTCTGGAAACCTGTGGTCTGGGAAAATGTCTGAGGTTTCATTGTGGAAACATGTGGCCTGGGATCATGACTGAGGTTTGATGGTGGAACACTCTGGCCTGGCAAAATGACTGAGGCTTAATTCTGGAACCCTGTGGCCTGGGCACTTGCCTGAGGTTTTATGGCAGAAACCTGTGGACTGGCAACATGACTGAGGTTTGATTGTTGAACCCTGTGCCCTGGAAACATGACTGTGGCCTGGTACTGGAAACCCATGGCCTGGGAACTTGACATTGGTTTGATTCTGGAACCCTCTGTCCTGGGAACATGATTGAGGTTTGATGGAGGAACCCTGTGGCCTGGGAACATGACTGAGGTTTGATGGTGGTTCCCTGTGGCCTGGCAACATGACTGAGGCTTGATTTTGGAACCCTGTGCCCTGGGAACATTACTGAGGCCTGATACTGGAACCTCGTGGCGTGGGAACATGCCATTGGTTTGATTCTTGAACCCTGTTTCCTGGGAACATGACTGAGGTTTAATGGTTTAACCCTGTGGCCTGGGAACATGACTGTGATTTTATTTTTGAAACCTGTTTCCAGGGAACATGACTGAGGTTTGATTCTGGAACGATGTGGCCTAGGAATATGACTGAGGATTGATTTTGGAAACCATTGTCCTGGGAACATGACTGATGTTAGATTGAGGCATCCTGTAGCCTTGGAACATGACATCGGTTTGTATTCTGGTACCCTATTGCCTGGGAATATGAAATCGGTTTGATTACGGAAATCTGTGGCCTGGGAATATGACTGAGGTTTGCTGGTGGTACCCTATGGCCTGGCAACATGACTGAGGTTTGATTCTGAATCCCTGTGGCCTGGGAACATGACTTAGTCGTGATTCTGGAAACCTGTGGCCTGGGAATATGACATCTGTTGAGATTGTGGAATACTGTGCAATGGGAACCTGATTGAGCCTTGTTTCTGGAACTCTGTGGCCTGGGAACATGACTGAGGTTTGATTGTGGAAACCTCTGTCCTGGGAATATGACTGTGGTTTGAATTTGGAAACTTGTGGCCTGGGAACATGACTGAGATTGGACTGTTGAAACTTGTGAGCTGCAAACATGACTGAGGTTTGATTCTGGAACCATGTGTCCTGGGAATATGACTGAGGTTTGATTCTGGAAACCTGTGTCCTGGGAAAATGTCTGAGGTTTCATTGTGGAAACATGTGGCCTGGGATCATGACTGAGGTTTGATGGTGGAACACTCTGGCCTGGCAAAATAACTGAGGCATGATTCTGGAACCCTGTGTCCTGGGAACATGATTGAGTTTTGATGGAGGAAACCTGTGGCCTGGGAACATGACTGAGGTTTGATGGTTGTACCCTGTGGCCTTTCAACATGACTGAGGCTTGATTCTGGAACCCTGTGGCCTGGGAACATGACTGAGGCGTGATTCCGGAACCCTGTGGCCTGAGAACATTACATCGGTGGATTATGGAAACCTGTGGCCTGGGAACATGTCTGAGGTTTGATGCTGCAAACTTGGGGCCTGGCAACATCTCTGAGGTTTGATTCTAGAAGACTGTAGCCAGGGAACATGATATCGGGTTGATTCTGGAAACCTGTCTCCTGGGAAAAAGACTGAGGTTTACTTCAGGAACCCTGTGGCCTGGGAACATGACATTGGTTGGGTTCTGTAACGCTGTGGCCTGGGAACAAGACTGAGGTTTGCTTCTGGAACCCTGTGGCCTGGGAACATGACATCGGTTGTTTTCTGGGACCCTGTGGCTTGGGAACATGGCTGAGGTTTGATTGTGGAAACCTCTGGCATGGGAATATGACTGTGGTTTGAATTTGGAACCTTGTGGCCTGCGAACATGACTGAGATTGGACTGTTGAAATTTGTGGGCTGCAAACATGACTGAGGTTTGATTCTGGAACCATTTGTCCTGGGAATATGACTGAGGTTTGATTCTGGAAACCTGTGTCCTGGGAAAATGTCTGAGGTTTCATTGTGGAAACATGTGGCCTGGGATCATGACTGAGGTTTGATGGTGGAACACTCTAGCCTGGCAAAATAACTGAGGCTTGATTCTGGAACCCTGTGTACTGGGAACATGATTGAGTTTTGATGGAGGAAACCTGTGGCCTGGGAACATGACTGAGGTTTTAATGGTTGTACCCTGTGGCCTTTCAACATGACTGAGGCTTGATTCTGGAACCCTGTGGCCTGGGAACATGACTGAGGCATGGTTCTGGAACCCTGTGGCCTGAGAACATTACATCGGTGGATTATGGAAACCTGTGGCCTGGGAACATGTCTGAGGTTTGATGCTGCAAACCTGGGGCCTGGCAACATCTCTGAGGTTTGATTCTAGAAGACTGTAGCCAGGGAACATGATATCGGGTTGATTCTGGAAACCTGTCTCCTGGGAAAAAGACTGAGGTTTACTTCAGGAACCCTGTGGCCTGGGAACATGACATTGGTTGGGTTCTGTAATGCTGTGGCCTGGGAACATGTCTGAGGTTTGATTCTGGAAGACTGTGGCCAGGGAACATGATATCATGTTGATTCTGGAGACCTGTGTCCTGGGAACAAGACTGAGGTTTGCTTCTGGAACCCTGTGGCCTGGGAACTTGACATCGGTTGTATTCTGGGACCCTGTTGCCTGGGAACATGACTGAGGTTGGATTGTAGGACCCTCTGAACTGGGAACATGACTGTGGTTTGAATCTGGAACGCTGTGGCCTGGGAACATGACATACGTTGTATTCTGGGAACCTGTGGCCTGGGAACATGGCTGAGGTTTGATTGTGAAACTCTCTGGCCTGGGAACATGACTGTGGTTTGAATCTGGAACCCTGTGGCCTGGGAACATGACTGAGATTTCTTTCTGGAAGCCTGTTCCCTGGGAACATTACTGAGGTTTGATTATGGACACCTGTGTGCTGGGAACATGACTGAGGTTTGATTGTTGAAACCTGTCTCCTGTGAACATGACTGAGGTTTGATTCTGGAACCGTGTGTCCTGGGAATATGACTGAGATTTGATTCTGGAAACCTGTGGTCTGGGAAAATGTCTGAGGTTTCATTGTGGAAACATGTGGCCTGGGATCATGACTGAGGTTTGATGGTGGAACACTCTGGCCTGGCAAAATGACTGAGGCTTAATTCTGGAACCCTGTGGCCTGGGCACTTGCCTGAGGTTTTATGGCAGAAACCTGTGGACTGGCAACATGACTGAGGTTTGATTGTTGAACCCTGTGCCCTGGAAACATGACTGTGGCCTGGTACTGGAAACCCATGGCCTGGGAACTTGACATTGGTTTGATTCTGGAACCCTCTGTCCTGGGAACATGATTGAGGTTTGATGGAGGAACCCTGTGGCCTGGGAACATGACTGAGGTTTGATGGTGGTTCCCTGTGGCCTGGCAACATGACTGAGGCTTGATTTTGGAACCCTGTGCCCTGGGAACATTACTGAGGCCTGATACTGGAACCTCGTGGCGTGGGAACATGCCATTGGTTTGATTCTTGAACCCTGTTTCCTGGGAACATGACTGAGGTTTAATGGTTTAACCCTGTGGCCTGGGAACATGACTGTGATTTTATTTTTGAAACCTGTTTCCAGGGAACATGACTGAGGTTTGATTCTGGAACGATGTGGCCTAGGAATATGACTGAGGATTGATTTTGGAAACCATTGTCCTGGGAACATGACTGATGTTAGATTGAGGCATCCTGTAGCCTTGGAACATGACATCGGTTTGTATTCTGGTACCCTATTGCCTGGGAATATGAAATCGGTTTGATTACGGAAATCTGTGGCCTGGGAATATGACTGAGGTTTGCTGGTGGTACCCTATGGCCTGGCAACATGACTGAGGTTTGATTCTGAATCCCTGTGGCCTGGGAACATGACTTAGTCGTGATTCTGGAAACCTGTGGCCTGGGAATATGACATCTGTTGAGATTGTGGAATACTGTGCAATGGGAACCTGATTGAGCCTTGTTTCTGGAACTCTGTGGCCTGGGAACATGACTGAGGTTTGATTGTGGAAACCTCTGTCCTGGGAATATGACTGTGGTTTGAATTTGGAAACTTGTGGCCTGGGAACATGACTGAGATTGGACTGTTGAAACTTGTGAGCTGCAAACATGACTGAGGTTTGATTCTGGAACCATGTGTCCTGGGAATATGACTGAGGTTTGATTCTGGAAACCTGTGTCCTGGGAAAATGTCTGAGGTTTCATTGTGGAAACATGTGGCCTGGGATCATGACTGAGGTTTGATGGTGGAACACTCTGGCCTGGCAAAATAACTGAGGCATGATTCTGGAACCCTGTGTCCTGGGAACATGATTGAGTTTTGATGGAGGAAACCTGTGGCCTGGGAACATGACTGAGGTTTGATGGTTGTACCCTGTGGCCTTTCAACATGACTGAGGCTTGATTCTGGAACCCTGTGGCCTGGGAACATGACTGAGGCGTGATTCCGGAACCCTGTGGCCTGAGAACATTACATCGGTGGATTATGGAAACCTGTGGCCTGGGAACATGTCTGAGGTTTGATGCTGCAAACTTGGGGCCTGGCAACATCTCTGAGGTTTGATTCTAGAAGACTGTAGCCAGGGAACATGATATCGGGTTGATTCTGGAAACCTGTCTCCTGGGAAAAAGACTGAGGTTTACTTCAGGAACCCTGTGGCCTGGGAACATGACATTGGTTGGGTTCTGTAACGCTGTGGCCTGGGAACAAGACTGAGGTTTGCTTCTGGAACCCTGTGGCCTGGGAACATGACATCGGTTGTTTTCTGGGACCCTGTGGCTTGGGAACATGGCTGAGGTTTGATTGTGGAAACCTCTGGCATGGGAATATGACTGTGGTTTGAATTTGGAACCTTGTGGCCTGCGAACATGACTGAGATTGGACTGTTGAAATTTGTGGGCTGCAAACATGACTGAGGTTTGATTCTGGAACCATTTGTCCTGGGAATATGACTGAGGTTTGATTCTGGAAACCTGTGTCCTGGGAAAATGTCTGAGGTTTCATTGTGGAAACATGTGGCCTGGGATCATGACTGAGGTTTGATGGTGGAACACTCTAGCCTGGCAAAATAACTGAGGCTTGATTCTGGAACCCTGTGTACTGGGAACATGATTGAGTTTTGATGGAGGAAACCTGTGGCCTGGGAACATGACTGAGGTTTTAATGGTTGTACCCTGTGGCCTTTCAACATGACTGAGGCTTGATTCTGGAACCCTGTGGCCTGGGAACATGACTGAGGCATGGTTCTGGAACCCTGTGGCCTGAGAACATTACATCGGTGGATTATGGAAACCTGTGGCCTGGGAACATGTCTGAGGTTTGATGCTGCAAACCTGGGGCCTGGCAACATCTCTGAGGTTTGATTCTAGAAGACTGTAGCCAGGGAACATGATATCGGGTTGATTCTGGAAACCTGTCTCCTGGGAAAAAGACTGAGGTTTACTTCAGGAACCCTGTGGCCTGGGAACATGACATTGGTTGGGTTCTGTAATGCTGTGGCCTGGGAACATGTCTGAGGTTTGATTCTGGAAGACTGTGGCCAGGGAACATGATATCATGTTGATTCTGGAGACCTGTGTCCTGGGAACAAGACTGAGGTTTGCTTCTGGAACCCTGTGGCCTGGGAACTTGACATCGGTTGTATTCTGGGACCCTGTTGCCTGGGAACATGACTGAGGTTGGATTGTAGGACCCTCTGAACTGGGAACATGACTGTGGTTTGAATCTGGAACGCTGTGGCCTGGGAACATGACATACGTTGTATTCTGGGAACCTGTGGCCTGGGAACATGGCTGAGGTTTGATTGTGAAACTCTCTGGCCTGGGAACATGACTGTGGTTTGAATCTGGAACCCTGTGGCCTGGGAACATGACTGAGATTTCTTTCTGGAAGCCTGTTCCCTGGGAACATTACTGAGGTTTGATTATGGACACCTGTGTGCTGGGAACATGACTGAGGTTTGATTGTTGAAACCTGTCTCCTGTGAACATGACTGAGGTTTGATTCTGGAACCGTGTGTCCTGGGAATATGACTGAGATTTGATTCTGGAAACCTGTGGTCTGGGAAAATGTCTGAGGTTTCATTGTGGAAACATGTGGCCTGGGATCATGACTGAGGTTTGATGGTGGAACACTCTGGCCTGGCAAAATGACTGAGGCTTAATTCTGGAACCCTGTGGCCTGGGCACTTGCCTGAGGTTTTATGGCAGAAACCTGTGGACTGGCAACATGACTGAGGTTTGATTGTTGAACCCTGTGCCCTGGAAACATGACTGTGGCCTGGTACTGGAAACCCATGGCCTGGGAACTTGACATTGGTTTGATTCTGGAACCCTCTGTCCTGGGAACATGATTGAGGTTTGATGGAGGAACCCTGTGGCCTGGGAACATGACTGAGGTTTGATGGTGGTTCCCTGTGGCCTGGCAACATGACTGAGGCTTGATTTTGGAACCCTGTGCCCTGGGAACATTACTGAGGCCTGATACTGGAACCTCGTGGCGTGGGAACATGCCATTGGTTTGATTCTTGAACCCTGTTTCCTGGGAACATGACTGAGGTTTAATGGTTTAACCCTGTGGCCTGGGAACATGACTGTGATTTTATTTTTGAAACCTGTTTCCAGGGAACATGACTGAGGTTTGATTCTGGAACGATGTGGCCTAGGAATATGACTGAGGATTGATTTTGGAAACCATTGTCCTGGGAACATGACTGATGTTAGATTGAGGCATCCTGTAGCCTTGGAACATGACATCGGTTTGTATTCTGGTACCCTATTGCCTGGGAATATGAAATCGGTTTGATTACGGAAATCTGTGGCCTGGGAATATGACTGAGGTTTGCTGGTGGTACCCTATGGCCTGGCAACATGACTGAGGTTTGATTCTGAATCCCTGTGGCCTGGGAACATGACTTAGTCGTGATTCTGGAAACCTGTGGCCTGGGAATATGACATCTGTTGAGATTGTGGAATACTGTGCAATGGGAACCTGATTGAGCCTTGTTTCTGGAACTCTGTGGCCTGGGAACATGACTGAGGTTTGATTGTGGAAACCTCTGTCCTGGGAATATGACTGTGGTTTGAATTTGGAAACTTGTGGCCTGGGAACATGACTGAGATTGGACTGTTGAAACTTGTGAGCTGCAAACATGACTGAGGTTTGATTCTGGAACCATGTGTCCTGGGAATATGACTGAGGTTTGATTCTGGAAACCTGTGTCCTGGGAAAATGTCTGAGGTTTCATTGTGGAAACATGTGGCCTGGGATCATGACTGAGGTTTGATGGTGGAACACTCTGGCCTGGCAAAATAACTGAGGCATGATTCTGGAACCCTGTGTCCTGGGAACATGATTGAGTTTTGATGGAGGAAACCTGTGGCCTGGGAACATGACTGAGGTTTGATGGTTGTACCCTGTGGCCTTTCAACATGACTGAGGCTTGATTCTGGAACCCTGTGGCCTGGGAACATGACTGAGGCGTGATTCCGGAACCCTGTGGCCTGAGAACATTACATCGGTGGATTATGGAAACCTGTGGCCTGGGAACATGTCTGAGGTTTGATGCTGCAAACTTGGGGCCTGGCAACATCTCTGAGGTTTGATTCTAGAAGACTGTAGCCAGGGAACATGATATCGGGTTGATTCTGGAAACCTGTCTCCTGGGAAAAAGACTGAGGTTTACTTCAGGAACCCTGTGGCCTGGGAACATGACATTGGTTGGGTTCTGTAACGCTGTGGCCTGGGAACAAGACTGAGGTTTGCTTCTGGAACCCTGTGGCCTGGGAACATGACATCGGTTGTTTTCTGGGACCCTGTGGCTTGGGAACATGGCTGAGGTTTGATTGTGGAAACCTCTGGCATGGGAATATGACTGTGGTTTGAATTTGGAACCTTGTGGCCTGCGAACATGACTGAGATTGGACTGTTGAAATTTGTGGGCTGCAAACATGACTGAGGTTTGATTCTGGAACCATTTGTCCTGGGAATATGACTGAGGTTTGATTCTGGAAACCTGTGTCCTGGGAAAATGTCTGAGGTTTCATTGTGGAAACATGTGGCCTGGGATCATGACTGAGGTTTGATGGTGGAACACTCTAGCCTGGCAAAATAACTGAGGCTTGATTCTGGAACCCTGTGTACTGGGAACATGATTGAGTTTTGATGGAGGAAACCTGTGGCCTGGGAACATGACTGAGGTTTTAATGGTTGTACCCTGTGGCCTTTCAACATGACTGAGGCTTGATTCTGGAACCCTGTGGCCTGGGAACATGACTGAGGCATGGTTCTGGAACCCTGTGGCCTGAGAACATTACATCGGTGGATTATGGAAACCTGTGGCCTGGGAACATGTCTGAGGTTTGATGCTGCAAACCTGGGGCCTGGCAACATCTCTGAGGTTTGATTCTAGAAGACTGTAGCCAGGGAACATGATATCGGGTTGATTCTGGAAACCTGTCTCCTGGGAAAAAGACTGAGGTTTACTTCAGGAACCCTGTGGCCTGGGAACATGACATTGGTTGGGTTCTGTAATGCTGTGGCCTGGGAACATGTCTGAGGTTTGATTCTGGAAGACTGTGGCCAGGGAACATGATATCATGTTGATTCTGGAGACCTGTGTCCTGGGAACAAGACTGAGGTTTGCTTCTGGAACCCTGTGGCCTGGGAACTTGACATCGGTTGTATTCTGGGACCCTGTTGCCTGGGAACATGACTGAGGTTGGATTGTAGGACCCTCTGAACTGGGAACATGACTGTGGTTTGAATCTGGAACGCTGTGGCCTGGGAACATGACATACGTTGTATTCTGGGAACCTGTGGCCTGGGAACATGGCTGAGGTTTGATTGTGAAACTCTCTGGCCTGGGAACATGACTGTGGTTTGAATCTGGAACCCTGTGGCCTGGGAACATGACTGAGATTTCTTTCTGGAAGCCTGTTCCCTGGGAACATTACTGAGGTTTGATTATGGACACCTGTGTGCTGGGAACATGACTGAGGTTTGATTGTTGAAACCTGTCTCCTGTGAACATGACTGAGGTTTGATTCTGGAACCGTGTGTCCTGGGAATATGACTGAGATTTGATTCTGGAAACCTGTGGTCTGGGAAAATGTCTGAGGTTTCATTGTGGAAACATGTGGCCTGGGATCATGACTGAGGTTTGATGGTGGAACACTCTGGCCTGGCAAAATGACTGAGGCTTAATTCTGGAACCCTGTGGCCTGGGCACTTGCCTGAGGTTTTATGGCAGAAACCTGTGGACTGGCAACATGACTGAGGTTTGATTGTTGAACCCTGTGCCCTGGAAACATGACTGTGGCCTGGTACTGGAAACCCATGGCCTGGGAACTTGACATTGGTTTGATTCTGGAACCCTCTGTCCTGGGAACATGATTGAGGTTTGATGGAGGAACCCTGTGGCCTGGGAACATGACTGAGGTTTGATGGTGGTTCCCTGTGGCCTGGCAACATGACTGAGGCTTGATTTTGGAACCCTGTGCCCTGGGAACATTACTGAGGCCTGATACTGGAACCTCGTGGCGTGGGAACATGCCATTGGTTTGATTCTTGAACCCTGTTTCCTGGGAACATGACTGAGGTTTAATGGTTTAACCCTGTGGCCTGGGAACATGACTGTGATTTTATTTTTGAAACCTGTTTCCAGGGAACATGACTGAGGTTTGATTCTGGAACGATGTGGCCTAGGAATATGACTGAGGATTGATTTTGGAAACCATTGTCCTGGGAACATGACTGATGTTAGATTGAGGCATCCTGTAGCCTTGGAACATGACATCGGTTTGTATTCTGGTACCCTATTGCCTGGGAATATGAAATCGGTTTGATTACGGAAATCTGTGGCCTGGGAATATGACTGAGGTTTGCTGGTGGTACCCTATGGCCTGGCAACATGACTGAGGTTTGATTCTGAATCCCTGTGGCCTGGGAACATGACTTAGTCGTGATTCTGGAAACCTGTGGCCTGGGAATATGACATCTGTTGAGATTGTGGAATACTGTGCAATGGGAACCTGATTGAGCCTTGTTTCTGGAACTCTGTGGCCTGGGAACATGACTGAGGTTTGATTGTGGAAACCTCTGTCCTGGGAATATGACTGTGGTTTGAATTTGGAAACTTGTGGCCTGGGAACATGACTGAGATTGGACTGTTGAAACTTGTGAGCTGCAAACATGACTGAGGTTTGATTCTGGAACCATGTGTCCTGGGAATATGACTGAGGTTTGATTCTGGAAACCTGTGTCCTGGGAAAATGTCTGAGGTTTCATTGTGGAAACATGTGGCCTGGGATCATGACTGAGGTTTGATGGTGGAACACTCTGGCCTGGCAAAATAACTGAGGCATGATTCTGGAACCCTGTGTCCTGGGAACATGATTGAGTTTTGATGGAGGAAACCTGTGGCCTGGGAACATGACTGAGGTTTGATGGTTGTACCCTGTGGCCTTTCAACATGACTGAGGCTTGATTCTGGAACCCTGTGGCCTGGGAACATGACTGAGGCGTGATTCCGGAACCCTGTGGCCTGAGAACATTACATCGGTGGATTATGGAAACCTGTGGCCTGGGAACATGTCTGAGGTTTGATGCTGCAAACTTGGGGCCTGGCAACATCTCTGAGGTTTGATTCTAGAAGACTGTAGCCAGGGAACATGATATCGGGTTGATTCTGGAAACCTGTCTCCTGGGAAAAAGACTGAGGTTTACTTCAGGAACCCTGTGGCCTGGGAACATGACATTGGTTGGGTTCTGTAACGCTGTGGCCTGGGAACAAGACTGAGGTTTGCTTCTGGAACCCTGTGGCCTGGGAACATGACATCGGTTGTTTTCTGGGACCCTGTGGCTTGGGAACATGGCTGAGGTTTGATTGTGGAAACCTCTGGCATGGGAATATGACTGTGGTTTGAATTTGGAACCTTGTGGCCTGCGAACATGACTGAGATTGGACTGTTGAAATTTGTGGGCTGCAAACATGACTGAGGTTTGATTCTGGAACCATTTGTCCTGGGAATATGACTGAGGTTTGATTCTGGAAACCTGTGTCCTGGGAAAATGTCTGAGGTTTCATTGTGGAAACATGTGGCCTGGGATCATGACTGAGGTTTGATGGTGGAACACTCTAGCCTGGCAAAATAACTGAGGCTTGATTCTGGAACCCTGTGTACTGGGAACATGATTGAGTTTTGATGGAGGAAACCTGTGGCCTGGGAACATGACTGAGGTTTTAATGGTTGTACCCTGTGGCCTTTCAACATGACTGAGGCTTGATTCTGGAACCCTGTGGCCTGGGAACATGACTGAGGCATGGTTCTGGAACCCTGTGGCCTGAGAACATTACATCGGTGGATTATGGAAACCTGTGGCCTGGGAACATGTCTGAGGTTTGATGCTGCAAACCTGGGGCCTGGCAACATCTCTGAGGTTTGATTCTAGAAGACTGTAGCCAGGGAACATGATATCGGGTTGATTCTGGAAACCTGTCTCCTGGGAAAAAGACTGAGGTTTACTTCAGGAACCCTGTGGCCTGGGAACATGACATTGGTTGGGTTCTGTAATGCTGTGGCCTGGGAACATGACTGAGGTTTGATTGTGGAACCCTTTGGCCTGGGAACATGACTGTTGTTTGAATCTGGACACCTGTGTCCTGGGAACATGACTGAGGTTTGATTGTGGAACACTCTTGCCTGGGAACATGACTGTGGTTTGATTTTGAAACCCTGTGGCCTGGGAATATGACTGAGGTTTGATTCTGGAAACCATTGGCCTGGGATCATGACTGATTTTAGATTGTGTAATCCTGTGGCCTGGTAACATAACATCGGTTTGGATTCTGATACACTGTTGCCTGGGAACATGTAATCGGTTTGATTCTGAAAACCTGTGGCCTGGGAATATGACTGAGGTTTGATGGTGGTGCCCTGCGGCCTGGCAATATGATTGAGGTTTGATTCTGGATCCCTGTGGCCTGCGAACATGCCTGAGGCGTGATTTTGGAAAACTGTGACCTGGGAACATGACATCTCTTTAGATTGTGGGAAAGTGTGCGCTAGGATCCTTCCTGAGCCTTGGTTCTGGAACACTGTGGACTGGGAACAGGACTGAGATTTTATTCTGGAACCCTGTAGCCTGGGAACATAACTGAGGATTGATTCTGGAACCCTGTGGCCTGGGAACATGACATCGGTGGATTCTGGATCCCTGTGGCCTTGGAATATGAGAACGGGTTGATTCTGGAACCCTGTGGCCTGGGGACATGTATGAGGTTTGATGGTGGAAACCTGTTGCCTGCCAACATGACTGAGGCTTAATTCTGGAAGCCTGTGGCCTGGGCACTTGCCTGAGGTTTGATGGCAGAAATCTGTGGACTGCCCACATGACTGAGGTTTGATTGTGGAACCCTGTGCCCTGGAAACATGACTGTGGCCTGGTACTGGAAACCCATGGCCTGGGAACTTGACATTGGTTTCATTCTAGAACCCTGTGTCCTGGGAACATGATTGAGCTTTGATGGAAGAACCCTGTGGCCTGGAAACATGACTGAGGTTTGATCGTGGTACCCTGTGGCCTGGCAACATGACTGAGGCTTGATTCTGGAAACCTGTGGCCTGGGAACTTGAGTGTGGTTTGATAGCAGAAAGCTGCGGACTGGCAACATGACTGAGGTTTGATGGTGGAACCCTCTGCACTGGGAACATGACTGAGGCCTGATACTGGAACCCCGTGGCATGGGAACATTTCATTGGTTTGATTCTGGAATCCTGTTTCCTGGGAACATGACTGAGGTTTGATTGTTGAACCTTGTGGCCTGGCAACATGAATGAGGTTTGATGGTGGAAACCTGTGGCCTGGCAAGATGACTTAGGTTTAATTGTGGAACCCTCTGGCCTGGGAACATGACTGAGGCTTGATGGTGGAACCGTGGCCTGGCAATAGGACTGAGGTTTTATTGTGGAACCCTCTGGCCTGGGAATATGACTGAGGTTTAATTGTGGAACCCTGTTCCCTGGGAAAATGACTGGAATTTTATTTTTGAAACCTTTGTCCAGGGAACATGACTGAGGTTTTATTCTGGGATCCTGGGTTCTCGGAACACAACTGAGGTTTGATTCTGGAACCATGTGGCCTGGGAATATGACTGAGGTTTGATTCTGGAAACCATTGGCCTGGGAACATGACTGATGTTAGATTGTGGCATCCTGTGGCCTTGGAAAATAATATCGGTTTGGATTATGGTAACCTTTGCCTGGGAACATGAAATCGGTTTGATTCTGGAAATCTGTGGCCTGGGAATATGACTGAGGTTTGATTCTGGATCCCTGTGGCCTGGGAACATGACTGAGGCGTGATTCTGGAAACCTGTGGCCTGGGAACATGACATCTGTTTAGATTGTGGAATACTGTGCAACGGGAAACTGACTGAGCCGTGGTTCTGGAATCCTGTGGAATGGGAACATGACTGAGGTTTTATTCTGCAACCCTGTAGCCTGGGAACATAACGGAGGATTGATTCTGGAACCCTGTGGCCTGGGAACATGACATCGGTGGATTCTGGAACCCTTTGCCCTGGGAACATGAGAACGGTTTGAATCTGGAACCCTGTGTCCTGGGCACTTGCCTGAGGTTTGATGGCAGAAACCTGTGGTCTGGCAACATGACTGAGGTTTGATTGTGGAACCCTGTGCCCTGGAAACATGACTGTGGCCTGGTACTGGAAACTCATGGCCTGGGAACTTGACATTGGTTTGATTCTGGAACCCTGTGTCTAGGGAACATGATTGAGGTTTGATGGAGGAACCCTGTGGCCTGGGAACATGAATGAGGTTTGAAGGTGGTACCCTGTGGCCTGGCAACATGACTGAGGCTTGATTCTGGAACCCTGTGGCCTGGGAACTTGACTGAGGTTTGATGGTTGAACCCTGTGCACTGGGAACATGACTGAGGCCTGATACTGGAACCTCGTGGCGTGGGAACATGCCATTGGTTTGATTCTTGAACCCTGTTTACTGTGAACATGACTGAGGTTTGATGGTTGAACACTGTGGCCTGGCAACATGACTGAGGTTTGAGGGTGGAACCCTTTTGCCTGGAAAGATGACTTAAGTTTGATTGAGGAACACTCTGGCCTGGGAACATGACTGAGGCTTGATGGTGGAACCGTGGCCTGGCAATAGGACTGAGGTTTGATTGTGGAACCCTCTGTCCTGGGAATATGACTGAGGTTTAATTGTGGAACCCTTTGGCCTGGGAACATGACTGGGATTTTATTTTTGAAATCTGTGTCCAGGGAACATGACTGAGGTTTTATTCTGGAACCCTGCGTCCTGGGAACACAACTGAGGTTTGATTCTGGAACCATGTGGCCTGGGAATATGACTGAGGTTTGATTCTGAAAGCTGACAAAAATCCCAACTTAGGCACTGACAATGTCCGTAACTAAGACCCTGACACTATTCCCATCTCAGCCACTGACACTGTCTCTAACTATGGCCCTGACACTACTCCCAATGCAAGCACTGGCGCTGTCCCTAACTAAGGCACTGGCACTACTCCCAACTCGCCCTGGCTCTGTCCCTACCTAAGGCTCTGACACTACTCCCATTTCAGGCAATGACAGTGTCCGTAACTGAGGCAATGATACTACTCCCAACTCAAGCACTAAGGCTCTGGATCATTGTGATGACAAGCGCCATGGAGCATTGTGATGACAAGGGCCATGGAGAATTGTGATGACGGGTCCTGGAGCATTGTGGTGACAAGGGCCATGGAGCATTTTGATGACAGGGGTCATGGGGCATTGTGATGAAAGTGGTCATGGAGCATTGTGATTAAAGTGGTCATGGAACATTGTGATAAAAGTGGTCATGTAGCATTGTGATGAAAAGTGCTATGGAGCATTGGGATGACAGGGGTCATGGAGCATTGTGATGACAAATGCGTAGAGATTTGTGATGACGAGGACCATGGGGCATTGAGATTATAAGGATGACGCAGCATTGTGATGACAAGGGCCATGGAGCATTGTGATGACAGGGCTCATGTGGCATTATGATGACACTGGTCATGGAGCAATGTGATGAACGTTGTCATGGAGCACTGTGATTACAGGGGCCATGGAGAATTGTGATGACAAAGGCCGGGGAACATTGTGATGACAGGGGTCATGGAGCATTGTGCTGAAAACGGACCTGGAGCATTGTGATGAAAGGGGTCATGGCTCATTGTGATGACTGGGGGCCTGGAACATTGTGATTACAGGGGTCACGGGGCATTGTGATGATAAGGGCATGGAGCATTGTGATGACAATGGCATGGAGCATTGCGATGACAAAGTCATGGAGCATTGTGATGACAGGGGTTATGGAGCATTGTGATGACAAGGGCATGGAGCATTGTGATGACAGTGGTCATGGAACATTGTGACGATAAGGGCATCGAGCCGAGTTAGGGACAGTCTAGCGGCCTTGGGACTAAATTCAGTGCCTGAATTAGGCACAGCATAAGGTCTTTAGTTAGCATAAGAGGTAGGACATTAGCTCGGGACAGGGTTAGGGTAAAGGCTTGGAATCGTGTCAGCAAATGACCTAAGGATAGTGTGAAGACCTTTGTTACTGAGACTCTCAGGGACTTATTCAGAAGCAGTGTTAGGGCTTCAGGTCGGGACAGCATCAGGGCCTGACTTAGGGAGAGCGACAGGGCCTGAGTGAGGCCTAATGTCAGGCCCTTAGCTGGGGACACTGTCAGGGAATGACTTAGGAGCAGCATCAGTGCCTTTGTTGGATCAGCTTTAGGTTCTTAGTTAAAGACATGACCGGAGCCCTAGTTAGTCACAGCGTCAAGGCCTCAGTTAGGGAAAGCTTCAGGGTCTGAGTTACAGACAGCCTCATGTCTTCACTTAAAGACAGCGACAGGGCTTTCTTAGGGACAGTGTCAGGACCTTGGTTAGAAATGAGTCAGGATATTAGCTCAGGAGAGTGTCAGGATTTTAGTCATTGCTGGCAGTAGGGCCTATATTAAGGACAGATTCCAGGCCTTTGTTAGATTCAGTGTCATGGCCTTAGTTAGGAGTAGTCAGGGCCTTAGTTAGGGAGAGCATTAGGGTTTCAGTTAGCATAAGGTGCAGGAGATTATCTCGGGACAGAGTCAGGTTCCAGGCCAGAGACAGTGAAAGGAAATGACCAAGGGATAACGAGAAGACCTTAGTTATTGAGAGCATCAGGGCCTTAGTTAGCAGCAGCGTGAGCACCTTAATCAGGACCAGTGCCAGGGCTTGATGTATGGACAGCATCAGAGCCTAACTAAGGTACAGCAACAGGGCTGAAGTGAGGCCTATCTTTAGGGCCTGAGTAAGGGACAGTATCAGGGCATGACTTAGGAGCAGCATAAAGGCCTCTGTAGGATCAGCATTAGGGTCTTGGTTAAAGCTATTATCAGGGCCTCCGTTAGGGATAGCCTCAAGGCCTCACTTAGGGACAGCATCAGGGCTTACTTTGGGAAAGTTTCAGGACCTTGGTAAGACATGGGTCAGGCTATTAGCTCAGGATAATATCAGGTGTTCAGATATTGACGGCAGCAGGGCCTTAGTTAGAGGCAGTGTCAGCGCCTAAGTTAGGACTAGCATCAGAGCCTTTGTTAGGTACAGTGTCAGTGACTGAGTTAGGTGTAGTGTCAGAGCCTTAGTTAGGGACAGTGTCAGGGCCTGCATTAGGACGAGCCTCCAGGCCTCAGTTAGGGATAGGTTCACGGCCTCGGACCTAAATTCAGGGCCTCATTTAGGGACAGAATCAGGGATTTAGCTAGCATAAGGGGATCTACAGCTGAAAGCAACCTGAGCACCACCACAAGCAGATGCACAAGTGAACCATGCACGCTCCTATGAAGGAATATTCCACAGCAGTTGAGTACATTTTGTTTAAAGTTAGTAACACTATAAAAATTATGTTTTGAAGAAAACTATATTCAGAAGATGAAAGAATCTCGTTCTAAAGAATCTCTTTAGCTCATCTCGACATTAGCTAAAGAGAAGGTTGGGTTAAGGTCTAGGGAGAGTGTCAGGAAATGACCTAGGGATAGTGTCAAGACCTTAGTTACTTAGCACATCAGGACCTAATTTAGGAGCAGTGAGTGTCAGGGCTTCGGGTAGGAACAGCGTCAGAGCCTGACTTAGGGAGTGGGACAGGGCCTGAGTGAGGCCTAGCGTCAGGGCCTTAGCTAGAGACAGTGTCAGGGCATGACTTAGGAGCAGCATAAGAGCCACGGTAGGATCAGCCTCAGGGGCTATGTTACAGATATTATCAGGGCCTCTGTTAGGGACAGCCTCAAGGCCTCACTTAGAGACAGCATCAGGGCTTCCTTAGGGACAGTTTCAGGACCTTGGTAAGAGATGGGTCAAGAAATTAGCTCAGGATAGTGTCAGGACGTTAGATATTGACGGCAGCAGGGCCTTAGTTAGGGACAGTGTCAGGCCCTGAATTAGGACGAACATCGAGGCCTTAGGTACGGACAGGGTCACAGCCTCGAGAGTAATTTTAGGCCCTTAGTTAAGGACAGCAGCAGGGCTGTAGTTAGTATAAGAGGCACGACATTTGCTAGGGCCAGGGTCAGGTTACGGTCTAGAGATAGTGTCAGGAAAGGACCTAAGCATAGTGTCAAAACCTTAGTTACTGAGAGTATCAGATCCTTATTTAGAACCAGTGTCAGGGCTTCAGGTAGGGACAGCATCAGAGCCTGACTTAGGGAGAGCGTTAGGGCCTGAGTGAGGCCTAGCGTCAGGCCCTTAGATGAGGACAATGTCAGGGCATGACTTAGGAACAGCATCAGCTCCTCTGTTGGATCGACTTTAGCGTCTTAGATACAGACATCATCAGGTCCTCAGTTAGTCACAGCGTGAAGGCCTCAGTTAGGGAAAGCTTCAGGGCCTGAGTTAGGGACAGCCTCAGTTCTTAACTTAGGTACAGTGATAGGGCTTTCTTAGGGACAGTGTCAGGACCTTGGTTAGAAATATGTCAGGATATTAACTCAGGCTAGTGTCCAGTTTTTAGCTGTTGCTGACAGCAGGGCCTATATTAGGGGCAAATTCTGAGCCTTACTTAGAGACAGTGTCAGGGCCTGAGTTAGGACTAGCATCACAGCCCTTGTAAAGTACAGTGTCAGGGACTGAGTTAGGTGTAGTGTCAGGGCTTTAGTTAGGGACAGTGTCAGCGCCTCAGTTAGGATGATCCTCCAAACTTCAGTTAGGGACAGGTTCACGGCCTCAGGACTAATTTCAGGCTCTTAGTTAGAGACAACGTCAGGGATTTAGTTAGCATAAGAGGTTCGACAATAGCTAAAGACAAGTTTAGGTTAAGATCTAGGGAGAGTGTCAGGAAATGACCTAGGGATAGTGTCAAGACCATAGCTAATTAGAGCATCAGTGCCTAATTTAGGCCCAGTGTCAGGGCTTCAGGTAGGGATAGAATCTTAGCCTGACTTAGGGAGAGCGACAGGGCCTGAGTGATGCCTAGAGTCAGGGCCTTAGCTACGGACAGCGTCAGGGCATGACATAGGATCAGCATAAGGTTCTCTGTAGGGTCAACATTAGGGTCTTAGTTAAAGACATGATCAGGGTCTGAGTTAGTCACAGCATCAAGGCCTGAGTTAGTTAGGGAAAGCTTCAGGGCCTCACTTAGGGACAGCGTCAGGGTTTACTGTGGGACAGTTTCAGGACCTTGGTAAGACATGGGTCAGGTTATTAGCTCCGGATAATGTCAGGACTTTAGATGTTGATGGCAGCAGCCCGTAGTTAGAGACAGTGTCAGGCCCTGAGTTACGACTAGCATCAGAGCCTTTGTTAGATACAATGTACGGGACTGAATTAGGAGTAGAGTCAGGGCCTTCGTTAGTGACAGTGTCAGGGCCTGACTTAGGGAGAGCGACAGGGCCTGAGTGAGGCTTAGCATCAGGCCCTTAGCTGGGCACACTGTCAGGGCATGACTTTGGAGCAGCATCAGCGTCTTTGCTGGATCAGCATTAAGGTCTTCGTTAGGTACATGATCAGGGCCTGAATTAGTCACAGCTTCAAGGTTTCAGTTAAGGAAAGCTTCAGGGCCTGAGTTAGGGACAGCCTCAGGTCTTCACTTAGGGACAGCGTCAGGGCTTACTTTGGGACAGTTTCAGGACCTTGGAAAGCCATAGGTCAGGATATTAGCTCAGGATAATGTCAGGACTTTTGATAGTGATGGCAGCAGGGCCTTAGTTACAGACGGTTTAGGGCCTGAGTTAGGCCTAGCATCAGAGACTTTGTTAGGTACAGTGTAAGGGACTGAGTTAGCAGTAGTGTCAGGGCCTTGCTTAGGGACTGTGTCAGGGTCTGATTTAGGTGTACTGTCTGAGACCTAGTTAGGGACAGTGCTAGGGCCTGAGTTAGGATTAGTGTCAAGGCCTTATTTAGGACCAATTTCAGGGCCTTAGTTTGGACTAGCATCAGAGTCATTGTTAGGAATCGTATGAGGGCCTGAGTTAGGCATACTATCAGGGCCTTAGTTAGGGACAGTTTTAGGGCCTGAGTTAGGATTAGTGTCAAGGCCTTATTTAGGACCAATTTTAGGGCTTTAGTTTGGACTAGCAACAAAGCCTTTGTTAGGTATCATGTCGGGGCCTCAGTTAGGTGTAGTGTCAGGGCCATTGTTAGGGACAGTATCAGGGCCTGACTTAGGAGAAGTTCAGGGCCTTAGCCAGGGAAAGTGTCAGGGCCTTAGTTAGGGACATTATCAGGGCCTGAATTAGCAGTAGTGTCAAAAGTCCTTAGTGAGGACATTAAGGAGTCAGTCAGGACTCAGGACCTGACACTGTTCTTAAATAAGGCCCTGACATCACCTGTAACACAGGTCCTGATCTCATTCCTATCATAGGCGCTGATGTTGGACTTAACTAAGGCCCTGACACTGGTCCTAACTAAAGCTGTGACACTACTCCTAACTCAGGCCCTGACACTGTCCCTAACAAAGCCTGTGACACTACTCCTAAATCAGGCACTGACACTGTCCGTAACTAGGCCCTGACATACACCTAACTCAGGCCCTGACACTGTCTCTAACTAAGGCCCTGATACTACTCCAAACTCAGCACTGACACTGTCACTAACTAAGGCCCTGACGCTATTCATAGCTCACGCCCTAACACAACTCCTAAGTCATGGCCTGACAATGTCCCTAACTAAGGCCCTGACACTATTCCTAACTCAGGCGCTGACACAATACTTAAGGAAGGCCGTGACATTACTCCTAACTCAGGCCCTGAAAAGGTCCCTAACTAAGGCCGACACAACTCCTAACTCAGGCACTAACACTGTCCCTAAATAAGGCCCTGAAACTATTCCTAACTGAGGCGCTGATACAATACCTAACGAAGGCACTGATGCTCCTCCTAACTAAGGCCCTGACACTACTCCTATCTCAAGCAATGACACTGTCCCTAACTTAGGCCCCGACTCTACTCCTGACTCAGGCACTGACACTGGCCCTAACTTAGGCCCTGACACTACTCCTAACTAAGCAACTGACACTGTCCCTAACTAAGGCCCGGACACTACTCCTTACTCAGGCACTGACAATGTCACTAACTAAGGCCGTGACACTACTCCCAAAACAGGCACTGAGACTGTCCCTAAATATGCCCTGACAGTACTCCGAACTCAGGCACTGACACTGTCCTTAACTAAGGCCCTGATACTACTTCCACCTCAGGCACTGACACTCTCCCTAAGTAAGCCCTGACATTACTCCCAATTCCGGCATTGACACTTTCGCTAACTAAGGCCCTGAAACTACTAACAACTCAGGCCCTTACACTGTTACTAACTACCGGTCTCAGACTACTCCTAACTCAGGCCCTGGCACTGTCCATAACTTAGGCTCTGGCACTATTCCTAACTCAGACACTGACGCTGTCCCTTAACTAAGGGTCTGACACTCCTCCCAACTCAGACACTGACACTCTCCCTAACAAAGGCCTTGACACTACTCTTAACTAATACCCTGACACTGTCCCTAACAAAGACCCTGACACTATTCCCACCTCAGGCGCTGTCACTCTCCGTAACTAAGACCGTGACACTACTCCCATCTCAGCCACTGATATTGTCCCTAAGGCCCTGACACTACCTCCAACTCAGGCACTGACACTATCCCTAACTACAGCCCTGACACTTCTCCTAACTCAGGCACTGACACTGTCCCTTACTAATATCCTGACACAACTCCCAACTCAGGCACTGACTTTGTTCCTAACAAAGGCCGTGACACTAATCCCAACATAGGCACTGAGACTGTCCCGAAATACGCCCTGACAGTACTCCCAACTCAGGCACTGACACTGTCCCTAACTAAGGCCCTGACACTACTCCCAAACTAGGCACTGACATTGTCCCTAACTAAGGCCTTGACGTTACTCTCAACTCAGGCACTAACACTGTCCCTAACTAAGGACTTGACACTACTCTTAACTCAGGCCCTGGCACAGTCCCTAACAAAGGCCTGCCACTACCCCCAACTCTGGCACTGAGAGTGTCCCTAACTACGGCCATCACACTACTCCTAACTCAGGCACTGACGCTGTCCCTAACTAAGGCTCTGACACTACTCCCAACACAGGCATTGACACTGTCCCTAACTAAGGCCCTCACACTACTACTTACTTAGGCACTGACACGCTACCTAACTAAGGCCCTGAGACTACTTCTACCTCAGACCCTGACACTGCCCCTAACGAAGGGCCTGATACTACTCCCAACACAGGCACTGACACTCTCCCTAACTAAGGCCTTGACACTACTTTTAACTCATGCCCTGATGCTGTCCCCAAAAAAGACCCTGAGACTATTCCCAACTCAGGCACTGACACTCTCCCTAACTAAGACCCTGACACCACTCCCATCTCAGCCACTGACACTGTCCCTAATGCCCTGACACTACTTCCAACTCAGGCACTGACACTGTCCCTAACTAGGCCCTGACACTACTCCCAACTCAGGCACTGACACTGTCCCTAACTAAGGCCCTGACATAACTCCCAACTCTGGCACTGACACTTTCTCTAAGGCCCTGTAACTACTCACAACTCAGGCCCTGACACTGTTCCTAACTACCAGTCTCAGACTACTCCTAACTTAGGCCCTGACACTATTCCTAACACAATCACTGACACTGTCCCTAACTAAGGTCCTGACACGATTCCTAAGTCAGACCCTGACACTGTTCATAACTTAGGCCATGTCACTACTCCCAACTCAGGCACTGATGCTGTTCCTAACTAAGGGTCTGACACTACTCCAAACTGAGACACTGACACACTTCCAAATTAAGGCCTTGACACTACTCTTAACTCAGGCCCTGACACTGTCCATAATAAAGACCCTGACAAAAATCCCAACTTAGGCACTGACAATGTCCGTAACCAAGGCCCTGACACTATTCCCATCTGAGCCACTGACACTGTCCCTAACTATGGCCCTGACACTACTCCCAATGCAAGCACTGGCGCTGTCCCTAACTAAGGCACTGGCACTACTCCCAACTCGCCCTGGCTCTGTCCCTAACTAAGGCTCTGACACTACTCCCATTTCAGGCAATGACAGTGTCCCTAACTGAGGCAATGATACTACTCCCAACTCAAGCACTAAGGCTCTAGATCATTGTGATGACAAGCGCCATGGAGCATTGTGATGACAAGGGCCATGGAGAATTGTGATGACGGGTCCTGGAGCATTGTGGTGACAAGGGCCATGGAGCATTTTGATGACAGGGGTCATGGGGCATTGTGATGAAAGTGGTCATGGAGCATTGTGATTAAAGTGGTCATGGAACATTGTGATAAAAGTGGTAATGGAGCTTTGTGATTAAAGTGGTCATGGAACGTTGTGATAAAAGTGGTCACGTAGCATTGTGATGAAAAGTGCTATGGAGCATTGGGATGACAGGGGTCATGGAGCATTGTGATGACAAATGCGTGGAGATTTGTGATGACGAGGACCATGGAGCATTGAGATTATAAGGATGATGCAGCATTGTGATGACAGGGGCCATGGAGCATTTTAATGACAAGGGACATGGAGCGTTGTGATGACAGAGGTCATGGAGCATTGTGGTGACCAGCGGCATGGAGCATTGTGAAGAAAGGGGTACTGTAACATTTTGATGAAAGGGTCAAGGAGCATTTTGATTACAAGGATCATGGAGCATTGTGATGACAAGGGCCATGGAGCATTGTGATGACAGGGCTCATGTGGCATTATGATAACAGCGGTCATGGAGCAATGTGATGAACGTTGTCATAGAGCACTGTGATTACAGGGGCCATGGAGAATTGTGATGACAAAGGCCAGGGAACATTGTGATGACAGGGGTCATGGAGCATTGTGCTGAAAACGGACCTGGAGCATTGTGATGAAAGGGGTCATGGCTCATTGTGATGACTGGGGGCCTGGAACATTGTGATGACAGGGGTCACGGGGCATTGTGATGACAAGGGCCATGGAACATTTTGATGATAGTGGTCATATGGCATTTTGAATGACAGGGGCCATGAAGCATTGTGATGACAAGAGTCAAGGAGACTTGTGATGACAGGGGGCATGGAGCTTTGTGATTTCACAGGCATGTAGCATTTTAGACAAGGCTCATGGAGCATTGGGATGACAGGGGTCATGGAGCATTGTGATGATAAGGGCATGGAGCATTGTGATGACAATGGCATGGAGCATTGCGATGACAAAGTCATGGAGCATTGTGATGACAGGGGTTATGGAGCATTGTGATGACAAGGGCGTGGAGCATTGTGATGACAGTGGTCATGGAACATTGTGACGATAAGGGCCTCGAGCCAAGTTAGGGACAGTCTAGCGGCCTTGGGACTAAATTCAGTGCCTGAATTAGGCACAGCATAAGGTCTTTAGTTAGCATAAGAGGTAGGACATTAGCTCGGGACAGGGTTAGGGTAAAGGCTTGGAATCGTGTCAGCAAATGACCTAAGGATAGTGTGAAGACCTTTGTTACTGAGACTCTCAGGGACTTATTCAGAAGCAGTGTTAGGGCTTCAGGTCGGGACAGCATCAGGGCCTGACTTAGGGAGAGCGACAGGGACTGAGTGAGGCCTAATGTCAGGCCCTTAGCTGGGGACACTGTCAGGGAATGACTTAGGAGCAGCATCAGTGCCTTTGTTGGATCAGCTTTAGGTTCTTAGTTAAAGACATGACCGGAGCCCTAGTTAGTCACAGCGTCAAGGCCTCAGTTAGGGAAAGCTTCAGGGTCTGAGTTACAGACAGCCTCATGTCTTCACTTAAAGACAGCGACAGGGCTTTCTTAGGGACAGTGTCAGGACCTTGGTTAGAAATGAGTCAGGATATTAGCTCAGGAGAGTGTCAGGATTTTAGTCATTGCTGGCAGTAGGGCCTATATTAAGGACAGATTCCGGGCCTTTGTTAGATTCAGTGTCATGGCCTTAGTTAGGAGTAGTCAGGGCCTTAGTTAGGGAGAGCATTAGGGTTTCAGTTAGCATAAGGTGCAGGAGATTATCTCGGGACAGAGTCAGGTTCCAGTCCAGAGACAGTGAAAGGAAATGACCAAGGGATAATGAGAAGACCTCAGTTATTGAGAGCATCAGGGCCTTAGTTAGCAGCAGCGTGAGCACCTTAATCAGGACCAGTGCCAGGGCTTGATGTATGGACAGCATCAGAGCCTAACTAAGGTACAGCAACAGGGCCTAAGTGAGGCCTATCTTTAGGGCCTGAGTAAGGGACAGTATCAGGGCATGACTTAGGAGCAGCATAAAGGCCTCTGTAGGATCAGCATTAGGGTCTTGGTTAAAGCTATTATCAGGGCCTCCGTTAGGGATAGCCTCAAGGCCTCACTTAGGGACAGCATCAGGGCTTACTTTGGGAAAGTTTCAGGACCTTGGTAAGACATGGGTCAGGCTATTAGCTCAGGATAATATCAGGTGTTCAGATATTGACGGCAGCAGGGCCTTAGTTAGAGGCAGTGTCAGCGCCTAAGTTAGGACTAGCATCAGAGCCTTTGTTAGGTACAGTGTCAGTGACTGAGTTAGGTGTAGTGTCAGAGCCTTAGTTAGGGACAGTGTCAGGGCCTGCATTAGGACGAGCCTCCAGGCCTCAGTTAGGGACAGGTTCATGGCCTCGGACCTAAATTCAGGGCCTCATTTAGGGACAGAATCAGGGATTTAGCTAGCATAAGGGGATCTACAGCTGAAAGCAACCTGAGCACCACCACAAGCAGATGCACAAGTGAACCATGCACGCTCCTATGAAGGAATATTCCACAGCAGTTGAGTACATTTTGTTTAAAGTTAGTAACACTATAAAAATTATGTTTTGAAGAAAACTATATTCAGAAGATGAAAGAATCTCGTTCTAAAGAATCTCTTTAGCTCATCTCGACATTAGCTAAAGAGAAGGTTGGGTTAAGGTCTAGGGAGAGTGTCAGGAAATGACCTAGGGATAGTGTCAAGACCTTAGTTACTTAGCACATCAGGACCTAATTTAGGAGCAGTGAGTGTCAGGGCTTCGGGTAGGAACAGCGTCAGAGCCTGACTTAGGGAGTGGGACAGGGCCTGAGTGAGGCCTAGCGTCAGGGCCTTAGCTAGAGACAGTGTCAGGGCATGACTTAGGAGCAGCATAAGAGCCACGGTAGGATCAGCCTCAGGGGCTATGTTACAGATATTATCAGGGCCTCTGTTAGGGACAGCCTCAAGGCCTCACTTAGAGACAGCATCAGGGCTGCCTTAGGGACAGTTTCAGGACCTTGGTAAGAGATGGGTCAAGAAATTAGCTCAGGATAGTGTCAGGACGTTAGATATTGATGGCAGCAGGGCCTTAGTTAGGGACAGTGTCAGGCCCTGAATTAGGACGAACATCGAGGCCTTAGGTACGGACAGGGTCACAGCCTCGAGAGTAATTTTAGGCCCTTAGTTAAGGACAGCAGCAGGGCTGTAGTTAGCATAAGAGGCACGACATTTGCTAGGGACAGGGTCAGGTTACGGTCTAGGGATATTGTCAGGAAAGGACCTAAGCATAGTGTCAAAACCTTAGTTACTGAGAGTATCAGATCCTTATTTAGAACCAGTGTCAGGGCTTCAGGTAGGGACAGCATCAGAGCCTGACTTAGGGAGAGCGACAGGGCCTGAGTGAGGCCTAACGTCAGGCCCTTAGATGAGGACAATGTCAGGGCATGACTTAGGAACAGCATCAGCTCCTCTGTTGGATCGACTTTAGCGTCTTAGATACAGACATCATCAGGTCCTCAGTTAGTCACAGCGTGAAGGCCTCAGTTAGGGAAAGCTTCAGGGCCTGAGTTAGGGACAGCCTCAGTTCTTAACTTAGGTACAGTGATAGGGCTTTCTTAGGGACAGTGTCAGGACCTTGGTTAGAAATATGTCAGGATATTAACTCAGGCTAGTGTCCAGTTTTTAGTTGTTGCTGACAGCAGGGCCTATATTAGGGGCAAATTCTGAGCCTTACTTAGAGACAGTGTCAGGGCCTGAGTTAGGACTAGCATCACAGCCCTTGTAAAGTACAGTGTCAGGGACTGAGTTAGGTGTAGTGTCAGGGCTTTAGTTAGGGACAGTGTCAGCGCCTCAGTTAGGATGATCCTCCAAACTCCAGTTACGGACAGGTTGATGGCCTCAGGACTAATTTCAGGCTCTTAGTTAGAGACAATGTCAGGGATTTAGTTAGCATAAGAGGTTCGACAATAGCTAAAGACAAGTTTAGGTTAAGATCTAGGGATAGTGTCAGGAAATGACCTAGGGATTCTGTCAAGACCATAACTAATTAGAGCATCAGTCCCTAATTTAGGCCCAGGGATAGAATCTTAGCCTGACTTAGGGAGAGCAACAGGGCCTGAGTGATGCCTAGAGTCAGGGCCTTAGCTACGGACAGCGTCAGGGCATGACATAGGATCAGCATAAGGTTCTCTGTAGGGTCAGCATTAGGGTCTTAGTTTAAGACATTATCAGGACCTCTGTGAGGGACAGCCTCAGGGCCTCACTTAGGGACAGTGTCAGGGCTAACTTTGGGAGAGTTTCAGGACCTTGGTAAGACATGGGTCAGGATATTAGCTCAGGATAATGTCAGGACTTTAGATATTGATCGTAGCAGGGCCTAAGTTAGGGACAGTGTGAAGGCGTTAGTTAGGAGTAGCGGGCATCTGATAGTTCCACTGTCGGGTCCACAGTTGACAATCGTGTTAGGGCCTTAGTTAGGGACAGTGTCAGGGCCGGATGTAGGGCGAGCATCTAGGCCTTAGTTCGGGACAGTTTCATGGTCTTGGGACTAAATTCAGTGCCTGAGGTAGGCACAGCCTAAGGGCTTCAGTTAGCATAAGAGGCAGGACATTAGCTAGTGACCGTGTCAGTTTAACATCTAGGGATAGTGTCAGGAAATGACCTAAGGATAGTGTGAAGACCTTTGTTACTGAGACTCTCAGGGCCTTATTCAGAACCAGTGTTAGGGCTTCAGGTAGGGACAGCATCAGAACCTGACTTAGGGAGAGCGATAGGGTCTGCGTGAGGCCTAGCATCAGACACTTAGTGGGGGACACTGTCAGGGCATGACTTAGGAGCAGCATTAGGGCCTCTGCTGTATCAGCCTTAGGGTCTTAGTTAAAGACTTGATCAGGGTCAGTGTTAGTCACAGCATCAAGGCCTGAGTTAGTTAGGGAAAGCTTCAGGGCCTCACTTAAGGACAGCGTCAGGGCTTATTTTGGGAAACTTTCAGGACCTTGCTAAGACATGGGTCAGGTTATTGTCTCCGGATAATGTCAGGTCTTTAGATGTTGATGGCAGCAGCCCTTAGTTAGAGACAGTGTCAGGCCCTGAGTTACGACTAGCATCAGAACCTTCGTTAGGTACAATGTGCGGGACTGATTTGGGAGTAGAGTCATGGCCTTAGTTAGTGACAGTGTCAGGGCCTGACTTAGGGAAAGGGACATGGCTTGAGTGAGGCCTAGCCTCAGGCCCTTAGCTGGGCACACTGTCAGGGCATGACTTTGGAGTAGCATCAATTTCTTTGCTGGATCAGCATTAAGATCTTCATTAGACATATGACCAGGGCCTGAGTTAGTCTCAGCTTCAAGGCTTCGGTTAACTTCAGGGCCTGAGTTAGGGACAGCCTCAGGTCTTCACTTAGGGACAGCGTCAGGGCTTAATTTGGGACAGTTTCAGGACCTTGGAAAGACATAGGTCAGGATATTAGCTCAGGACAATGTCAGGACTTTGGATACTGATGGCAGTAGGTCCTTAGTTACAGACAGTTTCAGGGCCTGAGTTAAGCCTAGCATCAGAGACATTGTTAGGTACAGTGTAAGGTACTGAGTTAGGAGTAGTGTCAGGGCCTTGCTTAGGGACAGTGTCAGGTTCTGAGTTTGGTTTACTGTCAGGGACCTAGTTAGGGACAGTGCTAGGGCCTGAGTTAAGATTAGTGTCAAGGCCTTGTTTAGGACCAATTTCAGGGCCTTAGTTTGGACTAGCAACAGAGCCTTTGTTAGGTATCATGTCAGGGTCTATGTTAGGTGTAGTTTCAAGGTCATTGTTAGGGATAGTATCAGGGCGTGACTTAGGAGAAGTTCAGGGCCTTAGCCAGGGAAAATGTCAGGGCCTTAGTTAAGGACATTATCAGGGCCTGAATTAACAGTAGTGTCAAAAGTCCTTAGTGAGGAGAGTAAGGAGTAATTCATGATTCAGGCCCTGAAACTGTCCTTAACTAAGGCCCTGACACTATTCGTAACACAGGCTCTGATCTGATTCCTATCATAGGCCCTGATGGAGGTCTTAACTAAGGCCCTGACACTGGCCCTAACTAAAGCTGTGACACTACTGTTAAGTCAGGCTTTGACACTGTCCCTATAAAAGCCTCTGACACTTCTCTTAACTCAGGCACTGACACTGTCCCTGAATAAGGCCCTGACAATATTCCTAACTCAGGCCCTGACACTGTCCCTAACTAAGGCCCTGATACTACTCCGAACTCAGCACTGACACTGTCCCTAACATAGGCACTGACTCTACTCCTAACTCAGGAACTGACACTGTCACTAACTAAGGCCCTGACACTGTTCATAACTCACGCCCTAACACTACTCCTAAATCATGCCCTGGCAATGTCGCTAACTAAGGCCCTGACACTACTCCTAACTCAGGCGCTAATACAATACCTAAGGAAGGTCCTGACATTACTCCTAACTCAGGCCCTGTAAAGGTCCCTAACTAAGGCCGACACAACTCGTAACTCAGGCACTAACACTGTCCCTAAATAAGACCCTGAAAATATTCCTAACTGAGGCGCTGATGCAATACCTAATGAAGGCACTGATGCTACTGCTAACTAAGGCCCTGACACTACTACTACCCCAGGCCCTGACACTGTCCCTAACTAAGGCCCTGACAGTACTCTTAACTCAACCACTGACACTGTCCCTAACTTAGGTCCTGACTCTACTCCTAACTCAGGCCCTGACACTGTCCCTAAATAAGGCCCTGACACTATTCCTAAATCAGGTACTGACCCTCTCCCTAACTAAGGCCCTGGCATTACTCCTAACTCAGGCACTGATACAATACCTAAGAAAGGCAACAATGCTACTCCTAAATCAGGCACTGACACTGGCCCAAACTAAGACCCTGACTCTATTCCTAACTCAAGCCCTGACATGGTCCCTAACTAAGACCCTGACACTTCTCCTAACACAAGCCCTGACACTGTCCTTAACATAGGTCCTGACACTGCTCCAAACATAGGCCCTTACACTACTCCAAGCTCATGCCCTGACAATGTCCCTAACTAAAGCCCTGACAGTAATCCTAAATGAGGCGCTGATACAATTCCTAATGGAGGCACTGACACTGTCCCAAAATACGGCCCTTACATTACTCTTAACTCAGGAACTGACACTCTCCCTAACTAAGACCCTGACAGTACTATTAACTAAGGCAGTCACACTGTCCCTAACTAAGGCCCTGACACTACTCCTAAATCAGGCACTGACACTGTCCCTATCTAAAGCCCTGACATTATTCCTAACTCAGGTGCCGATCCAATACCTAACGTAGGCACTGGTGCTCCTCCTAACTAAGGCCCTGACACTCTTCCTAAATAAGGCCCTGACAGTCGTCCTAACTCAGGCACTGACAGTGACCCTAACTAGAGCGCTGACACTACTCCTAAATCAGGCACTGACACTGTCCCTATCTAAAGCCCTGACATTATTCCTAACTCAGGTGCCGATCCAATACCTAACGTAGGCACTGGTGCTCCTCCTAACTAAGGCCCTGACACTCTTCCTAAATAAGGCCCTGACAGTCGTCCTAACTCAGGTACTGACAGTGACCCTAACTAGAGCCCTGACACTACTCCTAACTCAGTCCCTGACACTGTCCCTAACTAAGGCCCTGACAATACTCCCAACTCAGGAACTGACACTGTCCCTAACTAAGGCCCTGACACTACTCCCGACAAAGGCACTGACAATGTTCCTAACTAACACCCTGACAGAACTCCGAACATAGGCACTGACACTGTCCCTAAATATTGCAGTGAAACTGCACCAAACATAGGCATTGACACAGTCGCTAATTAGACCCTGACACTACTCTCAAATCAGGCACTGACACTGTCCCTAGCTAAGGCCCTGACACTACTCCCAACTCAGGAACTGACACTGTCCCTAACTAGTGCCTTGACAATACTCCTAACTCAGGCCCTGACACTGTCCCTAAATAAGGCAATGAAACTAATGCCAACTCAGCCACTGACATTTTCCCTAACTAAGACCCAGACACTACTCCCAACTCAGGCACTGACACTCTCCCTAACTGAGGCCCTGACACTACTCCCAACTCAGACACTGAAGTTGTCCCTAAATAAGGTTCTGACACTACTCCCAACTCTGGCAGTGATGCTGTCCATAACTAAGGCCTTGACACTACTCACAACTCAGGCAATGACACTGTCCATAATAAAGACCCTGAAAATAATCCCACCTCAGGCACTGACACTGTTCCTAACTAAAGACCTGTCACTACTCACAACACAGGCAATGGCGCTGTCCCTAACTAAGGCCCTGACACTAATCCCAAGTCAGGCACTGATGCTGTCCTTAACTAAAGCCCTGAGTCTCTTCCCAACTCAGGCACTGACGCTGTCCCTAACTAAGGCTCTGAAACTACTCTAAACTCAGGCACTGACACTGTCCCTAACAAATACCCTGAAACTACTCCCAACTAAGCCACTGACACTGTCCCTAACTACGGCCCTGACACTACTCCCAGCTCAGGCACTGAAACTGTCTCTTACTAAGGTCCTGACACTACTCGTAACTCATGCACTGACATTGTTCCGAACAAAGGCCCTGACACTACTCCCAACATAGGCACTGAGACTGCCCCTAAATACACCCAGACAGTACTCCCAACTCAGGCACTGACACTGTCCCTAACTAAAGCCCTGAAACTACTCCTAACTCACGCCCTGAAATAGTCCCTGACTAAGGCCCTGACTCTACTCCCAACTCAGGCACTGACACACTCTCTAACTAAGGCCCTGAGACTACTCCAACCTCAGGCCCGGAAACTGTCCCTAACTAAGGCTCTGACATTGTTCACAACTCCTGCACTGACACACTCCCTAACTAAGGCCTTAACACTACTCTTACCTAAGGCCTTGACACTGTCCCTAACAAAGACCCTGACACTACTCCCAACTCCGGCAGTGACGTTGTTCCTAACTAAGGCCCTGACACTACTCCCAACATAGGCACTGACACTGTCCCTAACAAGGCCCTGGCACTACTCCCAACTCAGGCACTGACACTCTCCCTAACAACGACCTTGACACTACTCTTAACTCAGGCCCTGACATTGTCCCTAATAAAGACTCAGACATTAATCCCATCTCAGCCACTGACACTATCCCTAACTAAGGCCCTGACACTACACCCAACTCAGTCACTGACACTATCCCTAACTAAGACCCTGACACTACTCCCACCTCAGGCACTGACACTGTCCCTTAATAATGCCCTGAAACTACTGCCAACACAGGCACTGACACTATCCCTACCTAAGGCCCAGAGACTACTCCTAACTCATGCCCTGACACTGTCCATAACTTAGGCACTGACACTATTCCTAATTCAGGCACTGACACTGTCCCTAACTAAGGTCCTGAGACTACTCCTTCCTTTGGCCCTGACACTGTCCCTCATTAAGGCCCCAACTCAGGCTCTGACACTGTCGCTAACTATGACCCTGTCACTACTCCCAACTCAGGCACTGACAGTGTCCCTAACTGAGACAATGATACTATTCCCAACTCAGGCAATAAGGCTCTGGATCATTGTGATGAGAAGCACCATGGAGCGTTCTGATGACAAGGGTCATAGAGCATTGTGATGACAAGGGCCATGGAGCATTGTGATTACAGGGTTCTTGGGGCATTGTGATGATAGGCGTCATGGAGCATTGTGATGAAAGTGGTCATGGAGCATTGTGATGAAAAGCACCAGGGAGCATTGTGAGGACATGGGCGTGGAGCATTCTGATTACAGGGGACAAAAGCATTGTGATGAAAAGGGCAGGGAACATTGTGATGACAGGGGTCATGCATCATTATGATGACAACTGTCATGGAACATTGTGATGAAAGGTGTCATGGAGCATTGTAAAGAAAGGGGCCATGGAGCATTGTGATGACAGGCGTCATGGGGCATTGTGATGACAGTGGGCATGGAGCATTGTGATGAAAGCGGTCATGGAGCATTGTGATGAGAAGTGTCCTAGAACCTTGTGATCACACGGTTCGTGGAGCATTTTGATGACAAGGGGCATGGCAAATTGTGAGGACAGGTGTCATGGGTCATTGTGATGACAGTGGTCATCTATTATTGTGATGAAATATATCATGGACCACTGTGATGACAGGGGCCATGGAGTAATGTGATGACAAAGGCTATGGAGCATTGTGATGACAAGTGTCCTGGAACATTGTGATGACATGGTTCATGGAGCATTGTGATGACAAGGGCCATGGCCAATTGTGAAGACAGGTGTCATGGGACATTGTGATGACGGTGGTCATCTAGAATTGTGACGAAAGGTATCATGGAGCATTGTGATGACATGGGTCATGGAGCATTGTGATGACACGGTCATTGAACACTGTGATGACAAAAATTCTGGAGCATTGTGATGACAAGTGTCATGGAACATTGTGCTGACAGTGATCATGGAGCACTGTGATGAGAGGGGCCTTGGAACATTGTGATGACAGGCCTCATAGGACATTGTGATGACAGTGGTCATGGAGCAGTTTGATGAAATTTGTCATGGAGCACTGTGATTATAGGGGCCATGGAGCATTTTGATGACAGGTTTCATGGAGCATTGTGATGAAAATGGTAATGGACCATCTTGATGACAGTGTTCTGGAACCTTGTGATGACACGTTTCATGGAACATTGTGATGAAAAGGGCCACGGCGAATTGTGATGACATGTGTCCTGGTGCATTGTGATGACAGTGGACATCTAGCATTGTGATGAAAGGTATCATGGAGCACTCTGATGACAGGGGCCATGGAGCATTGTGTTGACAAAGGCCATGGAACATTGTGATGACAGGTGTCAAGGGGAATTGTGATTACAGCAAGCTTGCAGCATTGAGAGAAAAATCGTCCTAGAGCATTGTGATGATAGCGGTCACAGAGACTTGCGATTACAGGGATCATGCAGCATTTTGATGACAAGGGTCATGGAGCATTGTGATGACAGGGATCATGGAACATTGTGATGACAAGTTCCATGAAGCATTGTGATGACAAAGGCATGGAGAATTGTGATGACATGGGTCATCGAACATTGTAATGACAGTGGTCCTGGAGCATTGTGTTTACATGGGCATGGAGCATTGTCATGACAAGGGCATGGAACATTTTGATTATAGGCCCAAGGAGCATTGTGCTGAGAAGGCATGGTGCATTGTGATGACAATTGTCATTGAGCATTGTGATGAAAGAGGTACTGGAGCATTGTGAGGGAAAGTGTCATGTTTCATTGTGATGACAGGGGTCATGGAGTAATGTGAAGAAAGGTGTCATGGATCATTTTGATGAGAAGTGTCATGAAATATTGTGCTGACAATGATCATGGAGAATTGTGATGAGAGGGCCCTTGGTGCATTGTGATAACAGGCGTCATGTGGCATTGTGATAAAAGGTATCAAAGAGCACAGTGATGACAGGGGACATGGAGCACTGTGCTGAAAGGGGCAATGAAGCATTGTGATGAGAGAAGTCATGGGGGATTCTGATGAAAGTGGTCATGGAGCATTGTGATGAAAGGGATCATGGAGCACTGTTATTACAGGGGCCATGTAGAATATTGATGGCAAAGGCCATGGAGCATTGTGATGACAGGCATCATGGAGCAATTTGATGAAAGTGGTCATGGAGCATTGTGATGAAATGCGCCATGGAACATTCTGAAGACAAGTGTCCTGGAGCATTGTGATGACAAGGGCCATGGCCAATTCTGATGACATGTGTCATGGAGCACTGTGATGACTGTGGTCATCTATCATTATGATGAAAGGTATCACGGAGCACTGTGATGACAGGGGCCATGGAGCATTGTGATGACACGGGCATGGAGCATTATGATGAGAAGTGATCTGGAGCATTGCGATGACAAGGGTATGGAGCATTGTGATTACAGGGGCCAGGGAGCATTGAGATGACAAGGGCAGCAACATTGTGATGACAGCGGTCATGGGTCAATTTGATGATATCTGTCATGGAACATTGTGCTGACAGGGGCCATAGAGCATTGTGATGACAGGTGTCATGTGGCCTTGTGATGACAGTGGTCATAGAACGTTGTGATGAATAGGATCATGGAGTAATGTGATTACAGGGGCCATGGAGCATTGTGAATACATAGGCCATGGAGGATTGTGATGACAGGGGTCAAGGAGCATTGTGATGAAAGTGGTCATGGAGCATTGTGAGGACACGGGCATGGAGCATTATGATGACAAGAGTTCTGGAGCATTTTGATGACAAGAGTATGGAGCATTGTGATTACAGGGGACCAGTAGCATTGTGATTACATGGGCAGTGAATTTTGTGATGACAGGGGTCATGGAGCACTGTGATGACAAGTGTCATGGAACATTGTGATGACAGGGATCATGGATCAGTGTGATGAGAGGGGCCTTGGAGCATAATGATGATAGGCGTCATGGGGTATTGTGATGAGAGTGGTCATAGAGCATTGTGATCAAAGGGATCATGGAGCAATGTGATTACAGGGGCCATGGCACATTGTGAATGCATAGGCCATGGAGCAATGAAATGACAGGGGTCAAGGAGCATTGTGATGTAAGTTGTCATGGAGCATTGTGATGACAAGTGTCCATGAACATTGTGATAACATGGTTTATGGAGCATTGTGATGACAAGTGCCATGGCGAATTGTGATGACAGGTTTCATGGGGCATTGTGATGACAGTGGTCATATAGAATTGTGTTGAAAGGTATCATGGAGGACTCTGATGACGGGGGCCGTGGAGCACTGTGATGAGTGTGGTCATCTAGAATTGTGATGAATTATACCAGGGAGCATTTTGATGACAGGGGTCGTGGAGCACCTCAATTACAGGGGCCATGGAACATTGTGAATACAAAGGTCATGGAGCATTGAGATGACAGGTGTCATGGATCATTGTGATGACAAGGGTTCCGGAACCTCGTGACGAAACGGTTCATGGAACATTGTGATGACAAAGTTCATCAAGCATTGTGATGACAGGGGTCATGGAGCATTGTGATGACAAAGGCCATGGAACATTTTGATGACAAGAATTCTGGAGCACTGTGATGACAAGCGCATGGAGCATTGTGATTATAGGGACCATGGAGCATTATGATGACAAGGGTCTTCGAGCATTGTGATGACAGGGGTCATGGAGCATTGTGATGAAGGGGATCATGGAGCAATATGATTACAGGGGCCATGGAGCATTTTGAATGCATAGGCCATGGAGCACTGTGATGACAGGGGTCATGGAGCCTTGTGATGAGTGTGGTCATAGTTCATTGTGATGATAAGTGTTCAGGAACAGTGTGATGACATGGATCATGGCGCATTGTGATGACAAGGGCCATGGCGAATTGTGATGACAGGTGTCATGGGGCATTGTGATGACAGTGGTCATCTAGAATTGTGATGAAAGGTAACATGGAGCACTGTGATAATAGGGGCCATGGAGCATTGTGATGACAAAGGTCATGGAGCATTGAGATGACAGAGGTCATGGATCATTGTGATGACAAGGGTCCTGGAAACTTGTGATGACACGGTTCAGGGAGCATTGTGATGACAAGGTTCATCAAACATTGTGATGACAGGGGTCATGGAGCATTGTGATGACAAAGGCCATGGAACATTTTGATGACAAGAATTCTGGAGCACTGTGATGACAAGCGCATGGAGCATTGTGATTATAGGGACCATGGAGCATTGTGATGACAAGGGCCATGGAGCATTGTCATGATAGGTCTTATCTGGCATTGTGATGAGGGTGGTCATGGAGCATTGTGATAAAAGTTGTCATGAAGCACTGTTATTACAGGGGCCATGTAAAATTTTGACGACAAAGGCCATGGAGCATTGTGATGACAGGCATCATGGAGCAATTTGATGAAAGATGTCATGGAGCATTGTGATGAAATGCACCATGGAACATTGTGAAGACAAGTGTCCTGGAGCATTGTGATGACAAGGGCCATGGCCAATTCTGATGACAGGTGTCATGGAGCATTTTGATGACAGTGGTCATCTATCATTATGATGAAAGGTATCACGGAGCACTGTGATGACAGGGGCCATGGAGCATTGTGATGACACGGGCATGGAGCATTATGATGAGGAATGATCTGGAGCATTGCGATGACAAGGGTATGGAGCATTGTGATTACAGGGGCCAGGGAGCATTGAGATGACAAGGGCAGGGAACATTGTGATGACAGCGGTCATGGGTCAATATGATGATATCTGTCATGGAACATTGTGCTGACAGGGGCCATAGAGCATTGTGATGACAGGTGTCATGTGGCCTTGTGATGACAGTGGTCATAGAACGTTGTGATGAAAAGGATCATGGAGCAATGTGATTACAGGGGCCATGGAGCATTGTGAATACATAGGCCATGGAGGATTGTGATGACAGGGGTCAAGGAGCATTGTGATGAAAGTGGTCATGGAGCATTGTGAGGACACGGGCATGGAGCATTAAGATGACAAGAGTTCTGGAGCATTGTGATGACAAGAGTATGGAGCATTGTGATTACAGGGGACCAGGAGCATTGTGATTACATGGGCAGTGAATATTGTGATGACAGGGGTCATGGAGCACTGTGATGACAAGTGTCATGGAACATTGTGATGACAGGGACCATGGAGCATTGTGAAGAGAGGGGCCTTGGAGCATTATGATGATAGGCGTCATGGGGTATTGTGATGAGAGTGGTCATAGAGCATTGTGATGAAAGGGATCATGGAGCGATGTGATTACAGGGGCCATGGCACATTGTGAATGCATAGGCCATGGAGCAATGAAATGACAGAGGTCAAGGAGCATTGTGGTGTAAGTTGTCATGGAGCATTGTGATGACAATTGTCCATGAATATTGTGATGACATGGTTTATGGAGCATTGTGATGACAAGTGCCATGGCGAATTGTGATGACAGGTGTCATGGGGCACTGTAATGACAGTGGTCATATAGAATTGTGTTGAAAGGTATCATGGAGGACTCTGATGACAGGGGCCTTGGAGCACTGTGATGAGAGTGGTCATCTAGAAGTGTGATGAAATATAGCAGGGAGCATTTTGATGACAGGGGTCATGGAGCACCGCAATTACAGGGGCCAAGGAGCATTGTGAATACAAAGGTCATAGAGCATTGAGATGACAGGGGTCATGGATCATTGTGATGACAAGTGTCCCGGAACCTCATGACGAAACGGTTCATGGAACATTGTGATGACAAAGTTCATCAAGCATTGTGATGACAGGGGTCATGGAGCATTGTGATGACACAGGCCATGTAATATTTTGATGACAAGAATTCTGGAGCACTGTGATGACAAGCGCATGGAGCATTGTGATTATAGGGACCATGGAGCATTGTGATGACAAGGGTCTTCGAGCATTGTGATGACAGGCGTCATGGAGCATTGTGATGAAGGGGATCATGGAGCAATATGATTACAGGGGCCATGGAGCATTTTGAATGCATAGGCCATGGAGCATTGTGATGACAGGGGTCATGGAGCCTTGTGATGAGTGTGGTCATAGTTCATTGTGATGATAAGTGTCCAGGAACAGTGTGATGACATGGATCATGCAGCATTGTGATGACAAGGGCCATGGCGAATTGTGATGACAGGTGTCATGGGGCATTGTGATGACAGTGGTCATCTAGAATTGTGATGAAAGGTAACATGGAGCACTGTGATAATAGGGGCCATGGAGCATTGTGATGACAAAGGCCCTGGAGCATTCTGATGACAGGTGCCATGCAGCATTGAGATGAAACGGGTCATGGATCATTGTGATGACAGGTGTCATGGAGCATTGTTATGAAAGGGGTCATGGAGCACTGTGATTAAATGGATCCAGGGCCATTGTGATGATAAGAGCATGTATAATTTTGATGACAAGTGGCATACAGACTTGTGATGAATGGGGTACTGGAGCATTGTGAGGAAACGTGCCATGGAGCATTGTGATTATAAGGCATGGAGCATTGTGATAACAAGTGACATGAGCATTGTGATGAAAGAGGTATTGGAGCATTGTGAGGAAAGGGGTCATGGATCATTGTGATTACTCGGATCATGGAGCATTGTGATGACCGTGGTCATGGAGCATTGTGAAGACAAAGGAATGGAGCATTGTGATGACATGACTTCTGGAGCATTTTGATGACAAGGGCATGGAGAATTGTGATTACAGGGACCATGGTGCATTGTGATGACAACTGCATTCAGCATTGTGATGACAAGGGGCATGGGGCATTGTGATGAAAGGCGAACTGGAGCCTTGTGAAGAAAGGTGTCATGGGTCATTGTGATTACAGCAATCATGGAACTTTGTGATGACAGTGGTCATGGAGTATTGTAATGACAGGGGCAATGGGGCATTGTGATGACAGTGGTCATGGAGCATTGTGATGAAAGGGGTAATGGAGTACTGTGACTACAGGGGCCATGTATAATTGTGATGACAAAGGCCATGGAGCATTGTGATGACAGTTGTCATGGAGCATTGTGATGACTGGTATCATGGAGCATTGTTATGAAGAAGGTCATGGGGCAGTGTAATGACAAGTATCATGGAGCATGTGATGAAAGGAGTCATGGAGCATTGTGATTAAATGGATCATGAGGCATTTTGATGACAAGAGTCATGGAACATTGTGATGACAGGGATCATGGAGCATTGTGATGAGAGGGGCCTTGGAGCATTATGATGATAGGCGTCATGGGGTATGGTGATGAGAGTGCTCATAGAGCATTGTGATGAAAGGGATCATGGAGCAATGTGATTACAGGGGCCATGGCACATTGTGAATGCATAGGCCATGGAGCAATGAAATGACAGGGGTCAAGGAGCATTGTGATGTAAGTTGTCATGGAGCATTGTGATGACAAGTGTCCATGAACATTGTGATGACATGGTTTATGGAGCATTGTGATGACAAGTGCCATGGCGAATTGTGATGACAGGATTCATGGGGCATTGTGATGACAGTGGTCATATAGAATTGTGTTGAAAGGTATCATGGAGGACTCTGATGACAGGGGCCCTGGAGCACTGTGATGAGAGTGGTCATCTAGAATTGTGATGAATTATACCAGGGAGCATTTTGATGACAGGGGTCGTGGAGCACTGCAATTACAGGGGCCATGGAACATTGTGAATACAAAGGTCATGGAGCATTGAGATGACAGGTGTCATGGATCATTGTGATGACAAGGGTCCCGGAACCTCGTGACGAAACGGTTCATGGAACATTGTGATGACAAAGTTCATCAAGCATTGTGATGACAGGGGTCATGGAGCATTGTGATGACAAAGGCCATGGAATATTTTGATGACAAGAATTCTGGAGCACTGTGATGACAAGCGCATGGAGCATTGTGATTATAGGGACCATGGAGCATTATGATGACAAGGGTCTTCGAGCATTGTGATGACAGGGGTCATGGAGCATTGTGATGAAGGGGATCATGGAACAATATGATTACAGGGGCCATGGAGCATTTTGAATGCATAGGCCATGGAGCACTGTGATGACAGGGGTCATGGAGCCTTGTGATGAGTGTGGTCATAGTTCATTGTGATGATTAGTGTCCAGAAACAGTGCGATGACATGGATCATGGAGCATTGTGATGACAAGGGCCATGGCGAATTGTGATGACAGGTGTCATCGGGCATTGTGATGACAGAGGTTATCAAGCATTGTGATGAATGGTACCATGGATCACTGTGATAACAGGGGCCATGGAGCGTTGTGATGACAAAGGCCATGGAGCATTTTGATGAAAATTGTCATGGAGAATTGTGATGAGACGGTCATGGAGCATTATGATGACAACAGTTCTGGAGCATTGCGTTGACAAGGGAATGGAGCATTGTGATTACAGGGTCCATGGAGGATAGTGATGACATCTGTCATGGAACATTGTGCTGACAGGTATAATGTGGCATTGTGATGACAGTGGCCATAGAACATTGTGATGAAATGAATCATGGAGCAATGTGATTACAGGGACCGTGTAGCATTGCGAATGCATAGGCTATGGAGCATTGTGATGACAGGAGTCGAGGAGCATTGTGATGTAAGTGGTCATGGATCATTGTGATGACAAGTGTCCTGGACCATTGTGATGACACGGGTCATGGAGCATTGTGATGACAAGGGCCATGGCGAATTGTGATGACATGTGTCTTGGGGCATTGTGATGACAGTGGTCAAATAGAATTGTGATGAAAGGTATCATGGAGCACTGTGATGACAGGGGCCATGGAACATTGTGATGACAAAGGCCAAGGAGCATTGTGATGACAAGTATCATGGAACTTTGTGATGAAATGGGCATACATCATTATGATGACAAGAGTTCTGGAGCATTGTGATGACAAGGGCATGGAGCATTGTGATTACAGGGGTCATGGAGCATTGTGATGACAACTGTCATGGAACATTGTGATGACAGGGTTCATGGAGCATTGTGATTAGAGGGGTCATGGAGCATTTTGATGACAAGGGCAGGCGAACATTTTGATTACATTGGTAATGGAGCATTGTGATGACATGGGCAGGGAACTTTGTGATGACAGGTGTAATAGCACACTGTGATTACAGGGGACATGGAGCATTTTGATGACATGGGCAGGCAACATTGTGATGACAGGTGTCATGGAGCATTGTGATGACAATTGTCATTTAAAGTTGTGCTGACAGGGATAATGAAGCATTATGATGAGACGGGCATTGGAGCCTTGTGATGACAGGCGTACTGGAGCCTTCTGAGGAAAGATCTCATGGGTCATTGTGATTACAGTGATCATGGAACATTGTGATGACAGTGGTCATGGAGCATTGTAATGACGGGGGCCATGAAGCAATGTGATGACAGGGTCATGGGGGATTGCGATGACAGTGGTCATGGAGCATTGTGATGAAAGGGGTCATGGAGCACTGTGATTACAGGTGCCATCTATAATTGTGATGACAAAGGCCATGGAGCATTGTGATGACAGTTGTCATGGAGCATTGTGTTGAAAGGGGCATGGAGCATTGTGACGACAATGGTCATGGAGCATTGTGATGACTGGTATCATGGAGCATTGTTATGAAGAAGGTCATGGGGCAGTGTAATGACAAGTATCATGGAGCATGTGATGAAAGGGGTCATGGAGCATTGTGATTAAATGGATCATGAGGCATTTTGATGACAAGAGTCATGGAACATTGTGATGACAGGGATCATGGAGCATTGTGACGACAAGGGCTATGGAGCATTGTGATGACTGGGGTCATGGGGCATGGTGATGACAGTGGTCATGGAGCATTGTGATGACGAAGACCACGGAGCATGGTGATGACAGGTGTCATGGAGCATTGTGATGAAAGGGGTCATGGATCACTACGATGACATGGGTAATGGAGCATTGTGATGATACGGGCATGGAGCATTGGATGTCAGGGGTCATGCAGCATTGTGAAGACAGGGGTCATGCAGCATTGTGATGACATGGGCATGGAGCATAGTGATGACAAAAGTTCTGGAGCATTTTGATGACAAGGGCATGGATCATTGAGATTACAGGGGCCATGAAACATTGAGATGACAAGGGAATGGAGCATTGTGATGAAAGCGGTCCTGGAGATTTGTGAGGAAACAGGTCATGGATTATTGGGCTGGAAGGATTCCTGGAGCATTGTGATGACAAGTGCCATGGAGCATTTTAATGAAAGGGGTACTGGAGCATTGTACGGAAATGGTTCATGGATCATCGTGATCACACGGATCATGGACTATTGTGATGACAAGGGTTTTGGAGCATTGTGATGACAGGGGTCATGGAGCACTGTAATAGCAGGGGTGATGGGGCATTGTGATGACAGGGGCATGGAGCATTGTGATGACAGAAGTCATAAAATATTGTGATGACAAGGGCCATGGAGCATTGTCATGAAAGGTCTTATCTGGCATTGTGATGAGAGTGGTCATGGAGCATTGTGATAAAAGTTGTCATGAAGCACTGTTATTACAGGGGCCATGTAGAATTTTGATGACAAAGGCCATGGAGCACTGTGATGACAGGCATCATGGAGCAATTTGATGAAAGTGGTCATGGAGCATTGTGATGAAATGCGCCATGGAACATTGTGAAGACAAGTGTCCTGGAGCATTGTGATGACAAGGGCCATGGCCAATTCTGATGACAGGTGTCATGGAGTACTGTGATGACAGTGCTCATCTATCATTATGATGAAAGGTATCATGGAGCACTGTGATGACAGGGGCCATGGAGCATTGTGAGGAAACGGGCATGGAGCATTATGATGAGAAGTGATCTGGAGCATTGCGATGACAAGGGTATGGAGCATTGTGATTACAGGGGCCAGGGAGCATTGAGATGACAAGGGCAGGGAACATTGTGATGACAGCGGTCATGGGTCAATATGATGATATCTGTCATGGAACATTGTGCTGACAGGGGCCATAGAGCATTGTGATGACAGGTGTCATGTGGCCTTGTGATGACAGTGGTCATAGAACATTGTGATGAAAAGGATCATGGAGCAATGTGATTACAGGGGCCATGGAGCATTGTGAATACATAGGCCATGGAGGATTGTGATGATAGGGGTCAAGGAGCATTGTGATGAAAGCGGTCATGGAGCATTGTGAGGACACGGGCATGGAGCATTATGATGACAAGAGTTCTGGAGCATTGTGATGACAAGAGTATGGAGCATTGTGATTACAGGGGACCAGGAGCATTGTGATTACATGGGCAGTGAATATTGTGATGACAGGGGTCATGGAGCACTGTGATGACAAGTGTCATGGAACATTGTGATGACAGGGACCATGGAGCATTGTGAAGAGAGGGGCCTTGGAGCATTATGATGATAGGCTTCATGGGGTATTGTGATGAGAGTGGTCATAGAGCATTGTGATGAAAGGGATCATGGAGCGATGTGATTACAGGGGCCATGGCACATTGTGAATGTATAGGCCATGGAGCAATGAAATGACAGAGGTCAAGGAGCATTGTGGTGTAAGTTGTCATGGAGCATTGTGATGACAATTGTCCATGAATATTGTGATGACATGGTTTATGGAGCATTGTGATGACAAGTGCCATGGCGAATTGTGATGACAGGTGTCATGGGGCACTGTAATGACAGTGGTCATATAGAATTGTGTTGAAAGGTATCATGGAGGACTCTGATGACAGGGGCCTTGGAGCACTGTGATGAGAGTGGTCATCTAGAAGTGTGATGAAATATAGCAGGGAGCATTTTGATGACAGGGGTCATGGAGCACCGCAATTACAGGGGCCAAGGAGCATTTTGAATACAAAGGTCATAGAGCATTGAGATGACAGGGGTCATGCAGCATTGTGATGACATGGGCATGGAGCATAGTGATGACAAGAGTTCTGGAGCATTTTGAAGACAAGGGTATGGATCATTGTGAATACAGGGGCCATGAAGCATTGAGATGACAAGGGAATGGAGCATTGTGATGAAAGCGGTCCTGGATAATTGTGAGGAAACGGGTAATGGATTATTGGGCTGGAAGGGTTCCTGGAGAATTCTGATGACAAGTACCATGCAGCACTCTAATGAAAGGGGTACTGGAGCATCGTACAGAATTGGTTTATGGATCATCGTGATTACACGGATCATGGAATATTGTGATGACAAGGGTTTCGGAGCATTGTGATGACAGGGGTCATGGAGCACTGTAATAGCAGGGCTGATGGGGCATTGTGATGACAGGGGCATGGAGCATTGTGATGACAGAAGTCATAGAATATTGTGATGACAAGGGCCATGGAGCAAAGTCATGAAAGGTCTTATCTGTCATTGTGATGAGAGTGGTCATGGAGCATTGTGATAAAAGTTGTCATGAAGCACTGTTATTACAGGGGCCATGTAGAATTTTGATGGCAAAGGCCATGGAGCATTGTGATGACAGGCATCATGGAGCAATTTGATGTAAGTCGTCATGGAGCATTGTGATGAAATGTGCCATGGAACATTCTGAAGACAAGTGTCCTGGAGCATTGTGATGACAAGGGCCATGGCCAATTCTGATGACATGTGTCATGGAGCACTGTGATGACTGTGGTCATCTATCATTATGATGAAAGGTATCACGGAGCACTGTGATGACAGGGGCCATGGAGCATTGTGATGACACGGGCATGGAGCATTATGATGAGAAGTGATCTGGAGCATTGCGATGACAAGGGTATGGAGCATTGTGATTACAGGGGCCAGGGAGCATTGAGATGACAAGGGCAGCAACATTGTGATGACAGCGGTCATGAGTCAATTTGATGATATCTGTCATGGAACATTGTGCTGACAGGGGCCATAGAGCATTGTGATGACAGGTGTCATGTGGCCTTGAGATGACAGTGGTCATAGAACGTTGTGATGAATAGGATCATGGAGCAATGTGATTACAGGGGCCATGGAGCATAGTGAATACATAGGCCATGGAGGATTGTGATGACAGGGGTCAAGGAGCGTTGTGATGAAAGTGGTCATGGAGCATTGTGAGAACACGGGCATGGAGCATTATGATGACAATAGTTCTAGGGCATTGTGATGACAAGAGTATGGAGCATTGTGATTACAGGGGACCAGTAGCATTGTGATTACATGGGCAGTGAATTTTGTGATGACAGGGGTCATGGAGCACTGTGATGACAAGTGTCATGGAACATTGTGGTGACAGGGATCATGGATCAGTTTGATGAGAGGGGCCTTGGAGCATAATGATGATAGGCGTCATGGGGTATTGTGATGAGAGTGGTCATAGAGCATTTTGATCAAAGGGATCATGGAGCAATGTGATTACAGGGGCCATGGCACATTGTGAATGAATAGGCCATGGAGCAATGAAATGACAGGGCTCAAGGAGCATTGTGATGTAAGTTGTCATGGAGCATTGTGATGGCAAGTGCCATGGCGAATTGTGATGACAGGTTTCATGGGGCATTGTGATGACAGTGGTCATATAGAATTGTGTTGAAAGGTATCATGGAGGACTCTGATGACAGGGGCCGTGGAGCACTGTGATGAGAGTGGTCATCTAGAACTGTGATGAAATATACCAGGGAGCATTTTGATGACAGGGGTCGTGGAGCACCACAATTACAGGGGCCATGGAACATTGTGAATACAAAAGTCATGGAGCATTGAGATGACAGGTGTCATGGATCATTGTGATGACAAGGGTCCCGGAACCTCGTGACGAAACGGTTCATGGAACATTGTGATGACAAAGTTCATCAAGCATTGTGATGACAGGGGTCATGGAGCATTGTGATGACAAAGGCCATGGAATATTTTGATGACAAGAATTCTGGAGCACTGTGATGACAAGCGCATGGAGCATTGTGATTATAGGGACCATGGAGCATTATGATGACCAGGGTCTTCGAGCATTGTGATGACAGGGGTCATGGAGCATTGTGATGAAGGGGATCATGGAGCAATATGATTACAGTTGCCATGGAGTATTTTGAATGCATAGGCCATGGAGCACTGTGATGACAGGGGTCATGGAGCCTTGTGATGAGTGTGGTCATAGTTCATTGTGATGATAAGTGTCCAGGAACAGTGTGATGACATGGATCATGGAGCATTGTGATGACAAGGGCCATGGCGTATTGTGATGACAGGTGTCATGGGGCATTGTGATGACAGTGGTCATCTAGAAATGTGATGAAAGGTGACATGGAGCACTGTGATAATAGGGGCCATGGAGCATTGTGATGACAAAGGTCATGGAGCATTGAGATGACAGAGGTCATGGATCATTGTGATGACAAGGGTCCTGGAAACTTGTGATGACACGGTTCAGGGAGCATTGTGATGACAGGGGTCATGGAGCATTGTGATGACAAAGGCCATGGAACATTTTGATGACAAGAATTCTGGAGCACTGTGATGACAAGTGCATGGAGCATTGTGATTATAGGGACCATGGAGCATTGTGATGACAAGGGCCATGGAGCATTGTCATGATACGTCTTATCTGGCATTGTGATGAGTGTGGTCATGGAGCATTGTGATAAAAGTTGTCATGAAGCACTGTTATTACAGTGGCCATGTAGAATTTTGATGACAAAGGCCATGGAACATTGTGATGACAGGCATCATGGAGCAATATGATGAAAGTTGTCATGGAGCATTGTGATGAAATATGCCATGGAACATTGTGAAGACAAGTGTCCTGGAGCAGTGTGATGACAAGGGCCATGGCCAATTATGATGACAGGTGTCATGGAGCATTTTGATGACAGTGGTCATCTATCATTATGATGAAAGGTATCACGGAGCACTGTGATGACAGGGGCCATGGAGCAATGTGATGACACGGGGATGGAGCATTATGATGAGGAATGATCTGGAGCATTGCGATGACAAGGGTATGGAGCATTGTGATTACAGGGGCCAGGGAGCATTGAGATGACAAGGGCAGGGAACACTGTGATGACAGCGGTCATGGGTCAATATGATGATATCTGTCATGGAACATTGTGCTGACAGCGGCCATAGAGCATTGTGATGACAGGTGTCATGTGGCCTTGTGATGACAGTGGTCATAGAACGTTGTGATGAAAAGGATCATGGAGCAATGTGATAACAGGGGCCATGGAGCATTGTGAATACATAGGCCATGGAGGATTGTGATGACAGGGGTCAAGGAGCCTTGTGATGAAAGTGGTCATGAAGCATTGTGAGGACACGGGCATGGAGCATTATGACGACAAGAGTTCTGGAGCATTGTGATGACAAGGGTATGGAGCATTGTGATTACAGGGGACCAGGAGCATTGTGATTACATGGGCAGTGAATATTGTGATGACAGGGGTCAAGGAGCACTGTGATGCCAAGTGTCTTGGAACATTGTGATGACAGGGATCATGGAGCATTGTGATGAGAGGGGCCTTGGAGCATTATGATGATAGGCGTCATGGGGTATTGTGATGAGAGTGGTCATAGAGCATTGTGATGAAAGGGATCATGGAGCGATGTGATTACAGGGCCCATGGCACATTCTGAATGCATAGGCCATGGAGCAATGAAATGACAGGGGTCAAGGAGCATTGTGATATAAGTTGTCATGGAGCATTGTGATGTCAAGTGTCCATGAACATTGTGATGACATGGTTTATGGAGCATTGTGATGACAAGTGCCATGGCGAATTGTGATGACAGTTGTCATGGGGCATTGTGATGACAGTGGTCATATAGAATTGTGTTGAAAGGTATCATGGAGGACTCTGATGACAGGGGCCTTGGAGCACTGTGATGAGAGTGGTCATCTAGAATTGTGATGAAATATACCAGGGAGCATTTTGATGACAGGGGTCGTGGAGCACCGCAATTACAGGGGCCAAGGAGCATTGTGAATACAAAGGTCATAGAGCATTGAGATGACAGGGGTCATGGATCATTGTGATGACAAGGGTCCCGGAACCTCATGACGAAACGGTTCATGGAACATTGTGATGACAAAGTTCATCAAGCATTGTGATGACAGGGGTCATGGAGCATTGTGATGACAAAGGCCATGGAATATTTTGATGACAAGAATTCTGAAGCACTTTGATGACAAGCGCATGGAGCATTGTGATTATAGGGACCATGGAGCATTGTGATGACAAGGGTCTTCGAGCATTGTGATGACATGGGTCATGGAGCATTGTGATGAAGAGGATCATGGAGCAATATGATTACAGGGGCCATGGAGCATTTTGAATGCATAGGCCATGGAGCACTGTGATGACAGGGTCATGGAGCCTTGTGATGAGTGTGGTCATAGTTCATTGTGATGATAAGTGTCCAGGAACAGTGTGATGACATGGATCATGGAGCATTGTGATGACAAGGGCCATGGCGAATTGTGATGACAGGTGTCTTGGGTCATTGTGATGACAGTGGTCATCTAGAATTGTGATGAAAGGTAACATGGAGCACTGTGATAATAGGGGCCATGGAGCATTGTGATGGCAAAGGCCCTGGAGCATTCTGATGACAGGTGCCATGCAGCATTGAGATGAAACGGGTCATGGATCATTGTGATGACAGGTGTCATGGAGCATTGTTATGAAAGGGGTCATGGAGCACTGTGATTAAATGGATCCTGGGCCATTGTGATGATAAGAGCATGTATAATTTTGATGACAAGTGGCATAGAGACTTGTGATGAATGGGGTACTGGAGCATTGTGAGGAAACGTGTCATGGAGCATTGTGATTATAAGGCATGGAGCATTGTGATAACAAGTGACATGAGCATTGTGATGAAAGAGGTATTGGAGCAATGTGAGGAAAGGGGTCATGGATCATTGTGATTACTCGGATCATGGAGCATTGTGATGACCGTGGTCGTGGGGCATTGTAATGACAGGGGCAAAGGGGCATTGTGATGACAGTGGTCATGGAGCATTGTGATGAAAGGGGTCATGGAGCCCTGTGATTACAGGGGCCATGTATAATTGTGTTGACAAAGGCCATGGAGCATTGTGATGACAGTTGTCATGGAGCATTGTGTTGAAAGGGGCATGGAGCATTGTGAACGACAATGGTCATGGAGCATTGTGATGACTGGTATCATGGAGCATTGTTATGAAGAAGGTCATGGGGCAGTGTAATGACAAGTATCATGGAGCATGTGACGAAAGGAGTCATGGAGCATTGTGATTAAATGGATCATGAGTCATTTGATGACAAGAGTCATGGAACATTGTTATGACAGGGATCATGGAACATTGTGATGAGAGGGGCCTTGGAGCATTATGATGATAGGCGTCATGGGGTATTGTGATGAGAGTGGTCATAGAGCATTGTGATGAAAGGGATCATGGAGCAATGTGATTACAGGGGCCATGGCACATTCTGAATGCATAGGCCATGGAGCAATGAAATGACAGGGTCAAGGAGCATTGTGATATAAGTTGTCATGGAGCATTGTGATGACAAGTGTCCATGAACATTGTGATGACATGTTTTATGGAGCATTGTGATGACAAGTGCCATGGCGAATTGTGATGACAGGTGTCATGGGGCATTGTTATGACAGTGGTCATATAGAATTGTGTTGAAAGGTATCATGGAGGACTCTGATGACAGGGGCCGTGGAGCACAGTGATGAGAGTGGTCATCTAGAATTGTGATGAAATATACAAGGGAGCATTTTGATGACAGGTGTCGTGGAGCACCAAAATTACAGGGGCCATGGAGCATTGTGAATACAAAGGTCATGGAGCATTGAGATGACAGAGGTCATGGATCATTGTGATGAAAAGGGTCCTGGAAACTTGTGATGACACGGTTCAGGGAGCATTGTGATGACAAGGTTCATCAAGCATTGTGATGACAGGGGTCATGGAGCATTGTGATGACAAAGACCATGGAACATTTTGATGACAAGAATTCTGGAGCTCTGTGATGACAAGCGCATGGACCATTGTGATTATAGAGACCATGGAGCATTGTGATGACAAGGGTATGGAGCATTGTGATTACAGGGGCCAGGGAGCATTGAGATGACAAGGGCAGGGAACATTGTGATGACAGCGGTCATGGGTCAATATGATGATATCTGTCATGGAACATTGTGCTGACAGGGGCCATAGAGCATTGTGATGACAGGTGTCATGTGGTCTTATGATGACAGTGGTCATAGAACGTTGTGATGAAAAGGATCATGGAGAAATGTGATTACAGGGGCCATGGAGCATTGTGAATACATAGGCCATGGAGGATTGTGATGACAGGGGTCAAGGAGCATTGTGATGAAAGTGGTCATGGAGCATTGTGAGGACACGGGCATGGAGCATTATGATGACAAGAGTTCTGGAGCATTGTGATGACAAGAGTATGGAGCATTGTGATTACAGGGGACCAGGAGCATTGTGATTACATGGGCAGTGAATATTGTGATGACATGGGTCATGGAGCACTGGGATGCCAAGTGTCATGGAACATTGTGATGACAGGGATCATGGAGCATTGTGATGAGAGGGGCCTTGGAGCATTATGATGATAGGCGTCATGGGGTATTGTGATGAGAGTGGTCATAGAGCATTGTGATGAAAGGGATCATGGAGCGATGTGATTACAGGGGCCATGGCACATTGTGAATGCGTAGGCCATGGAGCAATGAAATGACAGGAGTCAAGGAGCATTGTGGTGTAAGTTGTCATGGAGCATTGTGATGACAATTGTCCATGAACCTTGTGATGACATGGTTTATGGAGCATTGTGATGACAAGTGCCATGGCGAATTGTGATGACAGGTGTCATGGGGCATTGTTATGACAGTGGTCATATAGAATTGTGTTGAAAGGTATCATGGAGGACTCTGATGACAGGGGCCGTGGAGCACAGTGATGAGAGTGGTCATCTAGAATTGTGATGAAATATACAAGGGAGCATTTTGATGACAGGTGTCGTGGAGCACCGAAATTACAGGGGCCATGGAGCATTGTGAATACAAAGGTCATGGAGCATTGAGATGACAGAGGTCATGGATCATTGTGATGAAAAGGGTCCTGGAAACTTGTGATGACACGGTTCAGGGAGCATTGTGATGACAAGGTTCATCAAGCATTGTGATGACAGGGGTCATGGAGCATTGTGATGACAAAGACCATGGAACATTTTGATGACAAGAATTCTGGAGCTCTGTGATGACAAGCGCATGGACCATTGTGATTATAGAGACCATGGAGCATTGTGATGACAAGGGTATGGAGCATTGTGATTACAGGGGCCAGGGAGCATTGAGATGACAAGGGCAGGGAACACTGTGATGACAGCGGTCATGGGTCAATATGATGATATCTGTCATGGAACATTGTGCTGACAGCGGCCATAGAGCATTGTGATGACAGGTGTCATGTGGCCTTGTGATGACAGTGGTCATAGAACGTTGTGATGAAAAGGATCATGGAGCAATGTGATAACAGGGGCCATGGAGCATTGTGAATACATAGGCCATGGAGGATTGTGATGACAGGGGTCAAGGAGCCTTGTGATGAAAGTGGTCATGGAGCATTGTGAGGACACGGGCATGGAGCATTATGACGACAAGAGTTCTGGAGCATTGTGATGACAAGGGTATGGAGCATTGTGATTACAGGGGACCAGGAGCATTGTGATTACATGGGCAGTGAATATTGTGATGACAGGGGTCAAGGAGCACTGTGATGCCAAGTGTCTTGGAACATTGTGATGACAGGGATCATGGAGCATTGTGATGAGAGGGGCCTTGGAGCATTATGATGATAGGCGTCATGGGGTATTGTGATGAGAGTGGTCATAGAGCATTGTGATGAAAGGGATCATGGAGCGATGTGATTACAGGGGCCATGGCACATTGTGAATGCATAGGCCATGGAGCAATGAAATGACAGGAGTCAAGGAGCATTGTGGTGTAAGTTGTCATGGAGCATTGTGATGACAATTGTCCATGAACCTTGTGATGACATGGTTTATAGAGCATTGTGATGGCAAGTGCCATGGCGAATTGTGATGACAGGTGTCATGGGGCATTGTGATGACAGTGGTCATATAGAATTGTGTTGAAAGGTATCATGGAGGACTCTGATGACAGGGGCCGTGGAGCACTGTGATGAGAGTGGTCATCTAAAAGTGTGATGAAATATACCAGGGAGCATGTTGATGACAGGGGTCGTGGAGCACCGCAATTACAGGGGCCATGGAGCATTGTGAATACAAAGGTCATGGAGCATTGAGATGACAAGGGTCCTGGAAACTTGTGATGACACGGTTCAGGGAGCATTGTGATGACAAGGTTCATCAAGCATTGTGATGACAGGGGTCATGGAGCATTGTGATGACAAAGGCCATGGAACATTTTGATGACAAGAATTTTGGAGCACTGTGATGACAAGCACATGCAGCATTGTGATTATAGGGACCATGGAGCATTGTGATGACAAGGGTCATGGAGCATTGTCATGATAGGTCTTATCTGGCATTGTGATGAGGGTGGTCATGGAGCATTGTGATAAAAGTTGTCATGAAGCACTGTTATTACAGGGGCCATGTAGAATTTTGATGACAAAGGCCATGGAGCATTGTGATGACAGGCATCATGGAGCAATTTGATGAAAGTTGTCATGGAGCATTGTGATGAAATGTGCCATGGAACATTGTGAAGACAAGTGTCCTGGAGCATTGTGATGACAAGGGCCATGGCCAATTATGATGACAGGTGTCATGGAGCATTTTGATGACAGTGGTCATCTATCATTATGATGAAAGGTATCACGGAGAACTGTGATGACAGGGGCCATGGAGCAATGTGATGACACGGGGATGGAGCATTATGATGAGGAATGATCTGGAGCATTGCGATGACAAGGGTATGGAGCATTGTGATTACAGGGGCCAGGGAGCATTGAGATGACAAGGGAAGGGAACATTGTGATGACAGCGGTCATGGGTCAATTTGATGATATCTGTCATGGAACATTGTGCTGACAGGGGCCATAGAGAATTGTGATGACAGGAGTCATGTGGCCTTGTGATGACAGTGGTCATAGAACGTTGTGATGAAAAGGATCATGGAGCAATGTGATTACAGGGGCCATGGAGCATTTTGAATACATAGGCCATGGAGGATTGTGATGACAGGGGTCAAGGAGCATTGTGATGAAAGTGGTCATGGAGCATTGTGAGGACACGGGCATGGAGCATTATGATGACAAGAGTTATGGAGCATTGTGATGACAAGAGTATGGAGCATTGTGATTACAGGGGACCAGGAGCATTGTGATTACATGGGCAGTGAATATTGTGATGACATGGGTCATGGAGCACTGTGATGCCAAGTGTCATGGAACATTGTGAAGACAGGGGTCATGGAGCATTGTGATGAGAGGGGCCTTGGAGCATTATGATGATAGGCGTCATGGGGTATTGTGATGAGAGTGGTCATAGAGCATTGTGATGAAAGGGATCATGGAGCGATGTGATTACAGGGGCCATGGCAAATTGTGAATGCATAGGCCATGGAGGATTGTTATGACAGGGGTCAAGGAGCATTGTGATGAAAGTGGTCATGGAGCATTGTGAGGACACGGGCATGGAGCATTATGATGACAAGAGTTATGGAGCATTGTGATGACAAGAGTATGGAGCATTGTGATTACAGGGGACCAGGAGCATTGTGATTACATGGGCAGTGAATATTGTGATGACATGGGTCATGGAGCACTGTGATGCCAAGTGTCATGGAACATTGTGATGACAGGGATCATGGAGCATTGTGATGAGAGGGGCCTTGGAGCATTATGATGATAGGCGTCATGGGGTATTGTGATGAGAGTGGTCATAGAGCATTGTGATGAAAGGGATCATGGAGCGATGTGATTACAGGGGCCATGGCACATTGTGAATGCATAGGCCATGGAGCAATGAAATGACAGGAGTCAAGGAGCATTGTGGTGTAAGTTGTCATGGAGCATTGTGATGACAATTGTCCATGAACCTTGTGATGACATGGTTTATAGAGCATTGTGATGGCAAGTGCCATGGCGAATTGTGATGACAGGTGTCATGGGGCATTGTGATGACAGTGGTCATATAGAATTGTGTTGAAAGGTATCATGGAGGACTCTGATGACAGGGGCCGTGGAGCACTGTGATGAGAGTGGTCATCTAAAAGTGTGATGAAATATACCAGGGAGCATGTTGATGACAGGGGTCGTGGAGCACCGCAATTACAGGGGCCATGGAACATTGTGAATACAAAGGTCATGGAGCATTGAGATGACAGGGGTCATGGATCATTGTGATGACAAGGGTCCTGGTACCTTGTGACGAAACGGTTCATGGAATATTGTGATGACAAAGTTCATCAAGCATTTTGTTGACAGGGGTCATGGAGCTTTGTGATGACAAAGGCCATGGAATATTTTGATGACAAGTATTCTGGAGCACTGTGATGACAAGCGCATGGAGCATTGTGATTATAGGGACCATGGAGCATTGTGATGACAAGGGTCTTCGAGCATTGTGATGACAGGGGTCATGGAGCATTGTGATGAAGGGGATCATGGAGCATTATGATTACAGGGGCCATGGAGCATTTTGAATGCATAGGCCATGGAGCACTGTGATGACAGTGGTCATGGAGCCTTGTGATGAGTGTGGTCATAGTTCATTGTGATGATAAGTGTCCAGGAACAGTGTGATGACATGGATCATGGAGCATTGTGATGACAAGGGCCATGGCGAATTGTGATGACAGGTGTCATGGGGCATTGTGATGACAGTGGTCATCTAGAATTGTCATGAAAGGTAACATGGAGCACTGTGATAATAGGGGCCATGGAGCATTGTGATGACAAAGGCCCTGGAGCATTCTGATGACAGGTGCCATGCAGCATTGAGATGAAAGTGGTCATGGATCATTGTGATGACAGGTGTCATGGAGCATTGTTATGAAAGGGGTCATGGAGCACTGTGATTAAATGGATCCTGGGCCATTGTGATGATAAGAGCATGTATAATTTTGATGACAAGTGGCATAGAGACTTGTGCTGAATGGGGTACTGGAGCATTGTGAGGAAACGTGCCATGGAGCATTGTGATTATTAGGCATGGAGCATTGTGATAACAAGTGACATGAGCATTGTGATGAAAGAGGTATTGGAGCATTGTGAGGAAAGGGGTCATGGATCATTTTGATTACTCGGATCATGGATCATTGTGATTACTCGGATCATGGAGCATTGTGAAGACAAAGGAATGGAGCATTGTGATGACATGACTTCTGGAGCATTTTGATGACAAGGGCATGGAGAATTGTGATTACAGGGGCCATGGTGCATTATGATGACAACTGCATTCAGCATTGTGATGACAAGGGGCATGGGGCATTGTGATGAAAGGCGAACTGGAGCCTTGTGAAGAAAGGTGTCATGGGTCATTGTGATTAGAGCGATCATGGAACATTGTGATGACAGTGGTCATGGAGCCTTGTAATGACAGGGGCAATTGGGCATTGTGATGAGAGTGGTCATGGAGCATTTTGATGAAAGGGGTCATGGAACACTGTGATTACAGGGGCCATGTATAATTGTGATGACAAAGGCCATGGAACATTGTGATGACACTTGTCATGGAGCGTTGTGTTGAAAGGGGCATGGAGCATTGTGAACGACAATGGTCATGGAGCATTGTGATGACTGGTATCATGGAGCATTGTTATGAAGAAGGTCATTGGGCAGTGTAATGACAAGTATCATGGAGCATGTGATGAAAGGAGTCATGGAGCATTGTGATTAAATGGATCATGAGTCATTTTGATGACAAGAGTCATGGAACATTGTGATGACAGGGATCATGGAGCATTGTGATGAGAGGGGCCTTGGAGCATTATGATGATAGGCGTCATGGGGCATTGTGATGAGAGTGGTCATAGAGCATTGTGATGAAAGGGATCATGGAACAATGTGATTACAGGGGCCATGGCACATTGTGAATGCATAGGCCATGGAGCAATGAAATGACAGGGGTCAAGGATCATTGTGATGTAAGTTGTCATGGAGCATTGTGATGACAAGTGTCCATGAACATTGTGATGACATGGTTTATGGAGCATTGTGATGACACGTGCCATGGCGAATTGTGATGACAGGTGTCATGGGGCATTGTGATGACAGTGGTCATATAGAATTGTGTTGAAAGATATCATGGAGGACTCTGATGACAGGGGCCGTGGAGCACAGTGATGAGAGTGGTCATCTAGAATTGTGATGAAATATACAACGGAGCATTTTGATGACAGGGGTCGTGGAGCACCGAAATTACAGGGGCCATGGAGCATTGTGAATACAAAGTCATGGAGCATTGAGATGACAGAGGTCATGGATCATTGTGATGACAAGGGTCTTGAATACTTGTGATGACACGGTTCAGGGAGCATTGTGATGACAAGGTTCATCAAGCATTGTGATGACAGGGGTCATGGAGCATTGTGATGACAAAGGCCATGGAATATTTTGATGACAAGAATTCTGGAGCACTGTGATGACAAGCGCATGGAGCATTGTGATTATAGGGACCATGGAGCATTGTGATGACAAGGGTCTTCGAGGATTGTGATGAGACGCGTCATGGAGCATTGTGATGAAGGGGATCATGGAGCAATGTGATTACAGGGGCCATGGAGCATTTTGAATGCACAGGCCATGGAGCACTGTGATGACAGGGGTCATGGAGCATTGTGACGAATGTGGTCATAGTTCATTGTGGTGATAAGTGTCCGGGAACAGCGTGATGACATGGATCATGGAGCATTGTGATGACAAGGGCCATGGTGAATTGTGATGACAGTTGTCCTGGAGCATTGTGTTGAAAGGGGCATGGAGCATTGTGACGACAATGGTCATGGAGCATTGTGATGACTGGTATCATGGAGCATTGTTATGAAGAAGGTCATGGGGCAGTGTAATGAGAAGTATCATGGAGCATGTGATGAAAGGAGTCATGGAGCATTGTGATTAAATGGATCATGAGGCATTTTGATGACAAGAGTCATGGAACATTGTGATGACAAGGATAATGGAGCATTGTGATGACAAGGGCTATGGAGCATTGTGATGATTGGGGTTATGGGGCATGGTGATGACAGTGGTCATGGAGCATTGTGAAGACAAAGACCACGGAGCATTGTGATGACAGGTGTCATGGAGCATTGTGATGAAAGGGGTCATGGATCACTACGATGACATGGGTAATGGAGCATTGTGATGATATGGGTATGGAGCATTGTGATGACAGGGGCCAGGGAGCATTGAGATGACAAGGGCAGGGAACATTGTGATGACAGCGGTCATGGATCATTGTGATGAGATCTGTCATGGAACATTGTGCTGACAGGGGCCATAGAGCATTGTGATGACAGGTGTCATGTGGCCTTGTGATGACAGTTGTCATAGAACATTGTGATGACATGACTTCTGGAGCATTTTGATGACAAGGGCATGGAGAATTGTGATTACAGGGGCCATGGTGCATTGTGATGACAACTGCATTCAGCATTGTGATGACAAGGGGCATGGGGCATTGTGATGAAAGGCGAACTGGAGCCTTGTGAAGAAAGGTGTCATGGGTCATTGTGATTACAGCGATCATGGAACATTGTGATGACAGTGGTCATGGAGCATTGTAATGACAGGGGCAATGGGGCATTGTGATGACAGTGGTTATGGAGCATTGTGATGAAAGGGGTCATGGAGCACTGTGATTACAGGGGCCATGTATAATTGTGATGACAAAGGCCATGGAGCATTGTGATGACAGGCATCATGGAGCAATTTGATGAAAGTTGTCATGGAGCATTGTGATGAAATGTGCCATGGAACATTGTGAAGACAAGTGTCCTGGAGCATTGTGATGACAAGGGCCATGGCCAATTATGATGACAGGTGTCATGGAGCATTTTGATGACAGTGGTCATCTATCATTATGATGAAAGGTATCACGGAGAACTGTGATGACAGGGGCCATGGAGCAATGTGATGACACGGGGATGGAGCATTATGATGAGGAATGATCTGGAGCATTGCGATGACAAGGGTATGGAGCATTGTGATTACAGGGGCCAGGGAGCATTGAGATGACAAGGGAAGGGAACATTGTGATGACAGCGGTCATGGGTCAATTTGATGATATCTGTCATGGAACATTGTGCTGACAGGGGCCATAGAGCATTGTGATGACAGGTGTCATGTGGCCTTGTGATGACAGTGGTCATAGAACGTTGTGATGAAAAGGATCATGGAGCAATGTGATTACAGGGGCCATGGAGCATTGTGAATACATAGGCCATGGAGGATTGTGATGACAGGGGTCAAGGAGCATTGTGATGAAAGTGGTCATGGAGCATTGTGAGGACACGGGCATGGAGCATTATGATGACAAGAGTTATGGAGCATTGTGATGACAAGAGTATGGAGCATTGTGATTACAGGGGACCAGGAGCATTGTGATTACATGGGCAGTGAATATTGTGATGACATGGGTCATGGAGCACTGTGATGCCAAGTGTCATGGAACATTGTGATGACAGGGATCATGGAGCATTGTGATGAGAGGGGCCTTGGAGCATTATGATGATAGGCGTCATGGGGTATTGTGATGAGAGTGGTCATAGAGCATTGTGATGAAAGGGATCATGGAGCGATGTGATTACAGGGGCCATGGCACATTGTGAATGCATAGGCCATGGAGCAATGAAATGACAGGAGTCAAGGAGCATTGTGGTGTAAGTTGTCATGGAGCATTGTGATGACAATTGTCCATGAACCTTGTGATGACATGGTTTATAGAGCATTGTGATGGCAAGTGCCATGGCGAATTGTGATGACAGGTGTCATGGGGCATTGTGATGACAGTGGTCATATAGAATTGTGTTGAAAGGTATCATGGAGGACTCTGATGACAGGGGCCGTGGAGCACTGTGATGAGAGTGGTCATCTAAAAGTGTGATGAAATATACCAGGGAGCATGTTGATGACAGGGGTCGTGGAGCACCGCAATTACAGGGGCCATGGAACATTGTGAATACAAAGGTCATGGAGCATTGAGATGACAGGGGTCATGGATCATTGTGATGACAAGGGTCCTGGTACCTTGTGACGAAACGGTTCATGGAATATTGTGATGACAAAGTTCATCAAGCATTTTGTTGACAGGGGTCATGGAGCTTTGTGATGACAAAGGCCATGGAATATTTTGATGACAAGTATTCTGGAGCACTGTGATGACAAGCGCATGGAGCATTGTGATTATAGGGACCATGGAGCATTGTGATGACAAGGGTCTTCGAGCATTGTGATGACAGGGGTCATGGAGCATTGTGATGAAGGGGATCATGGAGCATTATGATTACAGGGGCCATGGAGCATTTTGAATGCATAGGCCATGGAGCACTGTGATGACAGTGGTCATGGAGCCTTGTGATGAGTGTGGTCATAGTTCATTGTGATGATAAGTGTCCAGGAACAGTGTGATGACATGGATCATGGAGCATTGTGATGACAAGGGCCATGGCGAATTGTGATGACAGGTGTCATGGGGCATTGTGATGACAGTGGTCATCTAGAATTGTCATGAAAGGTAACATGGAGCACTGTGATAATAGGGGCCATGGAGCATTGTGATGACAAAGGCCCTGGAGCATTCTGATGACAGGTGCCATGCAGCATTGAGATGAAAGTGGTCATGGATCATTGTGATGACAGGTGTCATGGAGCATTGTTATGAAAGGGGTCATGGAGCACTGTGATTAAATGGATCCTGGGCCATTGTGATGATAAGAGCATGTATAATTTTGATGACAAGTGGCATAGAGACTTGTGCTGAATGGGGTACTGGAGCATTGTGAGGAAACGTGCCATGGAGCATTGTGATTATTAGGCATGGAGCATTGTGATAACAAGTGACATGAGCATTGTGATGAAAGAGGTATTGGAGCATTGTGAGGAAAGGGGTCATGGATCATTTTGATTACTCGGATCATGGATCATTGTGATTACTCGGATCATGGAGCATTGTGAAGACAAAGGAATGGAGCATTGTGATGACATGACTTCTGGAGCATTTTGATGACAAGGGCATGGAGAATTGTGATTACAGGGGCCATGGTGCATTATGATGACAACTGCATTCAGCATTGTGATGACAAGGGGCATGGGGCATTGTGATGAAAGGCGAACTGGAGCCTTGTGAAGAAAGGTGTCATGGGTCATTGTGATTAGAGCGATCATGGAACATTGTGATGACAGTGGTCATGGAGCCTTGTAATGACAGGGGCAATTGGGCATTGTGATGAGAGTGGTCATGGAGCATTTTGATGAAAGGGGTCATGGAACACTGTGATTACAGGGGCCATGTATAATTGTGATGACAAAGGCCATGGAACATTGTGATGACACTTGTCATGGAGCGTTGTGTTGAAAGGGGCATGGAGCATTGTGAACGACAATGGTCATGGAGCATTGTGATGACTGGTATCATGGAGCATTGTTATGAAGAAGGTCATTGGGCAGTGTAATGACAAGTATCATGGAGCATGTGATGAAAGGAGTCATGGAGCATTGTGATTAAATGGATCATGAGTCATTTTGATGACAAGAGTCATGGAACATTGTGATGACAGGGATCATGGAGCATTGTGATGAGAGGGGCCTTGGAGCATTATGATGATAGGCGTCATGGGGCATTGTGATGAGAGTGGTCATAGAGCATTGTGATGAAAGGGATCATGGAACAATGTGATTACAGGGGCCATGGCACATTGTGAATGCATAGGCCATGGAGCAATGAAATGACAGGGGTCAAGGATCATTGTGATGTAAGTTGTCATGGAGCATTGTGATGACAAGTGTCCATGAACATTGTGATGACATGGTTTATGGAGCATTGTGATGACACGTGCCATGGCGAATTGTGATGACAGGTGTCATGGGGCATTGTGATGACAGTGGTCATATAGAATTGTGTTGAAAGATATCATGGAGGACTCTGATGACAGGGGCCGTGGAGCACAGTGATGAGAGTGGTCATCTAGAATTGTGATGAAATATACAACGGAGCATTTTGATGACAGGGGTCGTGGAGCACCGAAATTACAGGGGCCATGGAGCATTGTGAATACAAAGTCATGGAGCATTGAGATGACAGAGGTCATGGATCATTGTGATGACAAGGGTCTTGAATACTTGTGATGACACGGTTCAGGGAGCATTGTGATGACAAGGTTCATCAAGCATTGTGATGACAGGGGTCATGGAGCATTGTGATGACAAAGGCCATGGAATATTTTGATGACAAGAATTCTGGAGCACTGTGATGACAAGCGCATGGAGCATTGTGATTATAGGGACCATGGAGCATTGTGATGACAAGGGTCTTCGAGGATTGTGATGAGACGCGTCATGGAGCATTGTGATGAAGGGGATCATGGAGCAATGTGATTACAGGGGCCATGGAGCATTTTGAATGCACAGGCCATGGAGCACTGTGATGACAGGGGTCATGGAGCATTGTGACGAATGTGGTCATAGTTCATTGTGGTGATAAGTGTCCGGGAACAGCGTGATGACATGGATCATGGAGCATTGTGATGACAAGGGCCATGGTGAATTGTGATGACAGTTGTCCTGGAGCATTGTGTTGAAAGGGGCATGGAGCATTGTGACGACAATGGTCATGGAGCATTGTGATGACTGGTATCATGGAGCATTGTTATGAAGAAGGTCATGGGGCAGTGTAATGAGAAGTATCATGGAGCATGTGATGAAAGGAGTCATGGAGCATTGTGATTAAATGGATCATGAGGCATTTTGATGACAAGAGTCATGGAACATTGTGATGACAAGGATAATGGAGCATTGTGATGACAAGGGCTATGGAGCATTGTGATGATTGGGGTTATGGGGCATGGTGATGACAGTGGTCATGGAGCATTGTGAAGACAAAGACCACGGAGCATTGTGATGACAGGTGTCATGGAGCATTGTGATGAAAGGGGTCATGGATCACTACGATGACATGGGTAATGGAGCATTGTGATGATATGGGTATGGAGCATTGTGATGACAGGGGCCAGGGAGCATTGAGATGACAAGGGCAGGGAACATTGTGATGACAGCGGTCATGGATCATTGTGATGAGATCTGTCATGGAACATTGTGCTGACAGGGGCCATAGAGCATTGTGATGACAGGTGTCATGTGGCCTTGTGATGACAGTTGTCATAGAACATTGTGATGACATGACTTCTGGAGCATTTTGATGACAAGGGCATGGAGAATTGTGATTACAGGGGCCATGGTGCATTGTGATGACAACTGCATTCAGCATTGTGATGACAAGGGGCATGGGGCATTGTGATGAAAGGCGAACTGGAGCCTTGTGAAGAAAGGTGTCATGGGTCATTGTGATTACAGCGATCATGGAACATTGTGATGACAGTGGTCATGGAGCATTGTAATGACAGGGGCAATGGGGCATTGTGATGACAGTGGTTATGGAGCATTGTGATGAAAGGGGTCATGGAGCACTGTGATTACAGGGGCCATGTATAATTGTGATGACAAAGGCCATGGAGCATTGTGATGACAGGCATCATGGAGCAATTTGATGAAAGTTGTCATGGAGCATTGTGATGAAATGTGCCATGGAACATTGTGAAGACAAGTGTCCTGGAGCATTGTGATGACAAGGGCCATGGCCAATTATGATGACAGGTGTCATGGAGCATTTTGATGACAGTGGTCATCTATCATTATGATGAAAGGTATCACGGAGAACTGTGATGACAGGGGCCATGGAGCAATGTGATGACACGGGGATGGAGCATTATGATGAGGAATGATCTGGAGCATTGCGATGACAAGGGTATGGAGCATTGTGATTACAGGGGCCAGGGAGCATTGAGATGACAAGGGAAGGGAACATTGTGATGACAGCGGTCATGGGTCAATTTGATGATATCTGTCATGGAACATTGTGCTGACAGGGGCCATAGAGCATTGTGATGACAGGTGTCATGTGGCCTTGTGATGACAGTGGTCATAGAACGTTGTGATGAAAAGGATCATGGAGCAATGTGATTACAGGGGCCATGGAGCATTGTGAATACATAGGCCATGGAGGATTGTGATGACAGGGGTCAAGGAGCATTGTGATGAAAGTGGTCATGGAGCATTGTGAGGACACGGGCATGGAGCATTATGATGACAAGAGTTATGGAGCATTGTGATGACAAGAGTATGGAGCATTGTGATTACAGGGGACCAGGAGCATTGTGATTACATGGGCAGTGAATATTGTGATGACATGGGTCATGGAGCACTGTGATGCCAAGTGTCATGGAACATTGTGATGACAGGGATCATGGAGCATTGTGATGAGAGGGGCCTTGGAGCATTATGATGATAGGCGTCATGGGGTATTGTGATGAGAGTGGTCATAGAGCATTGTGATGAAAGGGATCATGGAGCGATGTGATTACAGGGGCCATGGCACATTGTGAATGCATAGGCCATGGAGCAATGAAATGACAGGAGTCAAGGAGCATTGTGGTGTAAGTTGTCATGGAGCATTGTGATGACAATTGTCCATGAACCTTGTGATGACATGGTTTATAGAGCATTGTGATGGCAAGTGCCATGGCGAATTGTGATGACAGGTGTCATGGGGCATTGTGATGACAGTGGTCATATAGAATTGTGTTGAAAGGTATCATGGAGGACTCTGATGACAGGGGCCGTGGAGCACTGTGATGAGAGTGGTCATCTAAAAGTGTGATGAAATATACCAGGGAGCATGTTGATGACAGGGGTCGTGGAGCACCGCAATTACAGGGGCCATGGAACATTGTGAATACAAAGGTCATGGAGCATTGAGATGACAGGGGTCATGGATCATTGTGATGACAAGGGTCCTGGTACCTTGTGACGAAACGGTTCATGGAATATTGTGATGACAAAGTTCATCAAGCATTTTGTTGACAGGGGTCATGGAGCTTTGTGATGACAAAGGCCATGGAATATTTTGATGACAAGTATTCTGGAGCACTGTGATGACAAGCGCATGGAGCATTGTGATTATAGGGACCATGGAGCATTGTGATGACAAGGGTCTTCGAGCATTGTGATGACAGGGGTCATGGAGCATTGTGATGAAGGGGATCATGGAGCATTATGATTACAGGGGCCATGGAGCATTTTGAATGCATAGGCCATGGAGCACTGTGATGACAGTGGTCATGGAGCCTTGTGATGAGTGTGGTCATAGTTCATTGTGATGATAAGTGTCCAGGAACAGTGTGATGACATGGATCATGGAGCATTGTGATGACAAGGGCCATGGCGAATTGTGATGACAGGTGTCATGGGGCATTGTGATGACAGTGGTCATCTAGAATTGTCATGAAAGGTAACATGGAGCACTGTGATAATAGGGGCCATGGAGCATTGTGATGACAAAGGCCCTGGAGCATTCTGATGACAGGTGCCATGCAGCATTGAGATGAAAGTGGTCATGGATCATTGTGATGACAGGTGTCATGGAGCATTGTTATGAAAGGGGTCATGGAGCACTGTGATTAAATGGATCCTGGGCCATTGTGATGATAAGAGCATGTATAATTTTGATGACAAGTGGCATAGAGACTTGTGCTGAATGGGGTACTGGAGCATTGTGAGGAAACGTGCCATGGAGCATTGTGATTATTAGGCATGGAGCATTGTGATAACAAGTGACATGAGCATTGTGATGAAAGAGGTATTGGAGCATTGTGAGGAAAGGGGTCATGGATCATTTTGATTACTCGGATCATGGATCATTGTGATTACTCGGATCATGGAGCATTGTGAAGACAAAGGAATGGAGCATTGTGATGACATGACTTCTGGAGCATTTTGATGACAAGGGAATGGAGAATTGTGATTACAGGGGCCATGGTGCATTATGATGACAACTGCATTCAGCATTGTGATGACAAGGGGCATGGGGCATTGTGATGAAAGGCGAACTGGAGCCTTGTGAAGAAAGGTGTCATGGGTCATTGTGATTAGAGCGATCATGGAACATTGTGATGACAGTGGTCATGGAGCCTTGTAATGACAGGGGCAATTGGGCATTGTGATGAGAGTGGTCATGGAGCATTTTGATGAAAGGGGTCATGGAACACTGTGATTACAGGGGCCATGTATAATTGTGATGACAAAGGCCATGGAGCATTGTGATGACACTTGTCATGGAGCGTTGTGTTGAAAGGGGCATGGAGCATTGTGAACGACAATGGTCATGGAGCATTGTGATGACTGGTATCATGGAGCATTGTTATGAAGAAGGTCATTGGGCAGTGTAATGACAAGTATCATGGAGCATGTGATGAAAGGAGTCATGGAGCATTGTGATTAAATGGATCATGAGTCATTTTGATGACAAGAGTCATGGAACATTGTGATGACAGGGATCATGGAGCATTGTGATGAGAGGGGCCTTGGAGCATTATGATGATAGGCGTCATGGGGCATTGTGATGAGAGTGGTCATAGAGCATTGTGATGAAAGGGATCATGGAACAATGTGATTACAGGGGCCATGGCACATTGTGAATGCATAGGCCATGGAGCAATGAAATGACAGGGGTCAAGGATCATTGTGATGTAAGTTGTCATGGAGCATTGTGATGACAAGTGTCCATGAACATTGTGATGACATGGTTTATGGAGCATTGTGATGACACGTGCCATGGCGAATTGTGATGACAGGTGTCATGGGGCATTGTGATGACAGTGGTCATATAGAATTGTGTTGAAAGATATCATGGAGGACTCTGATGACAGGGGCCGTGGAGCACAGTGATGAGAGTGGTCATCTAGAATTGTGATGAAATATACAACGGAGCATTTTGATGACAGGGGTCGTGGAGCACCGAAATTACAGGGGCCATGGAGCATTGTGAATACAAAGTCATGGAGCATTGAGATGACAGAGGTCATGGATCATTGTGATGACAAGGGTCTTGAATACTTGTGATGACACGGTTCAGGGAGCATTGTGATGACAAGGTTCATCAAGCATTGTGATGACAGGGGTCATGGAGCATTGTGATGACAAAGGCCATGGAATATTTTGATGACAAGAATTCTGGAGCACTGTGATGACAAGCGCATGGAGCATTGTGATTATAGGGACCATGGAGCATTGTGATGACAAGGGTCTTCGAGGATTGTGATGAGACGCGTCATGGAGCATTGTGATGAAGGGGATCATGGAGCAATGTGATTACAGGGGCCATGGAGCATTTTGAATGCACAGGCCATGGAGCACTGTGATGACAGGGGTCATGGAGCATTGTGACGAATGTGGTCATAGTTCATTGTGGTGATAAGTGTCCGGGAACAGCGTGATGACATGGATCATGGAGCATTGTGATGACAAGGGCCATGGTGAATTGTGATGACAGTTGTCCTGGAGCATTGTGTTGAAAGGGGCATGGAGCATTGTGACGACAATGGTCATGGAGCATTGTGATGACTGGTATCATGGAGCATTGTTATGAAGAAGGTCATGGGGCAGTGTAATGAGAAGTATCATGGAGCATGTGATGAAAGGAGTCATGGAGCATTGTGATTAAATGGATCATGAGGCATTTTGATGACAAGAGTCATGGAACATTGTGATGACAAGGATAATGGAGCATTGTGATGACAAGGGCTATGGAGCATTGTGATGATTGGGGTTATGGGGCATGGTGATGACAGTGGTCATGGAGCATTGTGAAGACAAAGACCACGGAGCATTGTGATGACAGGTGTCATGGAGCATTGTGATGAAAGGGGTCATGGATCACTACGATGACATGGGTAATGGAGCATTGTGATGATATGGGTATGGAGCATTGTGATGACAGGGGCCAGGGAGCATTGAGATGACAAGGGCAGGGAACATTGTGATGACAGCGGTCATGGATCATTGTGATGAGATCTGTCATGGAACATTGTGCTGACAGGGGCCATAGAGCATTGTGATGACAGGTGTCATGTGGCCTTGTGATGACAGTTGTCATAGAACATTGTGATGAAAAGGATCATGGAGCAATGTGATTAAAGGGGCCATGGAACATGTGAATACATAGGCCATGGAGGATTGTGATGACAGGGGTCAAGGAGCATTGTGATGAAAGTGGTCATGGAGCATTGTGAGGACACGGGCATGGAGCATTCTGATGACAGGTGCCATGCAGCATTTAGATGAAACGGGTCATGGATCATTGTGATGACAGGTGTCATGGAACATTGTTATGAAAGGGGTCATGGAGCACTGTGATTAAATGGATCCTGGGCCATTGTGATGATAAGAGCATGTATAATTTTGAAGACAAGTGGCATAGAGACTTGTGATGAATGGGGTACTGGAGCATTGTGAGGAAACGTGCCATGGAGCATTGTGATTATAAGGCTTGGAGCATTGTGATAACAAGTGACATGAGCATTGTGATGAAAGAGGTATTGGAGCATTGTGAGGAAAGTGGTCATGGATCATTGTGATTACTCGGATCATGGATCATTGTGATTACTCGGATCATGGAGCATTGTGAAGACAAAGGAATGGAGCATTGTGATGACATGACTTCTGGAGCATTTTGATGACAAGGGCATGGAGAATTGTGATTACAGGGGCCATGGTGCATTGTGATGACAACTGCATTCAGCATTGTGATGACAAGGGGCATGGGGCATTGTGATGAAAGGCGAACTGGAGCCTTGTGAAGAAAGGTGTCATGGGTCATTGTGATTACAGCGATCATGGAACATTGTGATGACAGTGGTCATGGAGCATTGTAATGACAGGGGCAATGGGGCATTGTGATGACAGTGGTTATGGAGCATTGTGATGAAAGGGGTCATGGAGCACTGTGATTACAGGGGCCATGTATAATTGTGATGACAAAGGCCATGGAGCATTGTGATGACAGTTGTCATGGAGCATTGCGTTGAAGGGGCATGGAGCATTGTGATGACAATGGTCATGGAGCATTGTGATTATAGGGACCATGGAGCATTATGATGACAAGGGTCTTCGAGCATTGTGATGACAGGGGTCATGGAGCATTGTGATGAAGGGGATCATGGAGCAATATGATTACAGTTGCCATGGAGCATTTTGAATGCATAGGCCATGGAGCACTGTGATGACAGGGGTCATGGAGCCTTGTGATGAGTGTGGTCATAGTTCATTGTGATGATAAGTGTCCAGGAACAGTGTGATGACATGGATCATGGAGCATTGTGATGACAAGGGCCATGGCGTATTGTGATGACAGGTGTCATGGGGCATTGTGATGACAGTGGTCATCTAGAAATGTGATGAAAGGTAACATGGAGCACTGTGATAATAGGGGCCATGGAGCATTGTGATGACAAAGGTCATGGAGCATTGAGATGACAGAAGTCATGGATCATTGTGATGACAAGGGTCCTGGAAACTTGTGATGACACGGTTCAGGGAGCATTGTGATGACAAGGTTCATCAAGCATTGTGATGACAGGGGTCATGGAACATTGTGATGACAAAGGCCATGGAACATTTTGATGACAAGAATTCAGGAGCACTGTGATGACAAGTGCATGGAGCATTGTGATTATAGGGACCATGGAGCATTGTGATGACAAGGGCCATGGAGCATTGTCATGATAGGTCTTATCTGGCATTGTGATGAGTGTTGTCATGGAGCATTGTGATAAAAGTTGTCATGAAGCACTGTTATTACAGTGGCCATGTAGAATTTTGATGACAAAGGCCATGGAGCATTGTGATGACAGGCATCATGGAGCAATTTGATGAAAGTTGTCATGGAGCATTGTGATGAAATGCGCCATGGAACATTGTGAAGACAAGTGTCCTGGAGCATTGTGATGACAAGGGCCATGGCCAATTATGATGACAGGTGTCATGGAGCATTTTGATGACAGTGGTCATGTATCATTATTATGAAAGGTATCATGGAGCACTGTGATGACAGGGGCCATGGAGCATTGTGATGACACGGGCATGGAGCATTTTGATGAGGAATGATCTGGAGCATTGCGACGACAAGGGTATGGAGCATTGTGATTACAGGGGCCAGGGAGCATTGAGATGACAAGGGCAGGGAACATTGTGATGACAGCGGTCATGGGTCAATATGATGATATCTGTCATGGAACATTGTGCTGACAGGGGCCATAGAGCATTGTGATGACAGGTGTCATGTGGCCTTGTGATGACAGTGGTCATAGAGCGTTGTGATGAAAAGGATCATGGAGCAATGTGATTACAGGGGCCATGGAGCATTGTGAATACATAGGCCATGGAGGATTGTGATGACAGGGGTCAAGGAGCATTGTGATGAAAGTGGTCATGGAGCATTGTGAGGACACGGGCATGGAGCATTATGACGACAAGAGTTCTGGAGCATTGTGATGACAAGGGTATGGAGCATTGTGATTACAGGGGACCAGGAGCATTGTGATTACATGGGCAGTGAATATTGTGATGACAGGGGTCAAGGAGCACTGTGATGCCAAGTGTCATGGAACATTGTGATGACAGGGATCATGGAGCATTGTGATGAGAGGGGCCTTGGAGCATTATGATGATAGGCGTCATGGGGTATTGTGATGAGAGTGGTCATAGAGAATTGTGATGAAAGGGATCATGGAGCGATGTGATTACAGGGGCCATGGCACATTCTGAATGCATAGGCCATGGAGCAATGAAATGACAGGGGTCAAGGAGCATTGTGATATAAGTTGTCATGGAGCATTGTGATGACAAGTGTCCATGAACATTGTGATGACATGGTTTATGGAGCATTGTGATGACAAGTGCCATGGCGAATTGTGATGACAGTTGTCATGGGGCATTGTGATGACAGAGGTCATATAGAATTGTGTTGAAAGGTATCATGGAGGACTCTGATGACAGGGGCCTTGGAGCACTGTGATGAGAGTGGTCATCTAGAATTGTGATGAAATATACCAGGGAGCATTTTGATGACAGGGGTCGTGGAGCACCGCAATTACAGGGGCCAAGGAGCATTGTGAATACAAAGGTCATAGAGCATTGAGATGACAGGGGTCATGGATCATTGTGATGACAAGGGTCCCGGAACCTCGTGACGAAACGGTTCATGGAACATTGTGATGACAAAGTTCATCAAGCATTGTGATGACAGGGGTCATGGAGCATTGTGATGACAAAGGCCATGGAATATTTTGATGACAAGAATTCTGAAGCACTTTGATGACAAGCACATGGAGCATTGTGATTATAGGGACCATGGAGCATTGTGATGACAAGGGTCTTCGAGCATTGTGATGACATGGGTCATGGAGCATTGTGATGAAGGGGATCATGGAGCAATATGATTACAGGGGCCATGGAGCATTTTGAATGCATAGGCCATGGAGCACTGTGATGACAGGGTCATGGAGCCTTGTGATGAGTGTGGTCATAGTTCATTGTGATGATAAGTGTCCAGGAACAGTGTGATGACATGGATCATGGAGCATTGTGATGACAAGGGCCATGGCGAATTGTGATGACAGGTGTCATGGGTCATTGTGATGACAGTGGTCATCTAGAATTGTGATGAAAGGTAACATGGAGCACTGTGATAATAGGGGACATGGAGCATTGTGATGGCAAAGGCCCTGGAGCATTCTGATGACAGGTGCCATGCAGCATTGAGATGAAACGGGTCATGGATCATTGTGATGACAGGTGTCATGGAGCATTGTTATGAAAGGGGTCATGGAGCACTGTGATTAAATGGATCCTGGGCCATTGTGATGATAAGAGCATGTATAATTTTGATGACAAGTGGCATAGAGTCTTGTGATGAATGGGGTACTGGAGCATTGTGAGGAAACGTGCCATGGAGCATTGTGATTATAAGGCATGTTGCATTGTGATAACAAGTGACATGAGCATTGTGATGAAAGAGGTATTGGAGCATTGTGAGGAAAGGGGTCATGGATCATTGTGATTACTCGGATCATGGAGCATTGTGATGACCGTGGTCATGGGGCATTGTAATGACAGGGGCAAAGGGGCATTGTGATGACAGTGGTCATGGAGCATTGTGATGAAAGGGGTCATGGAGCCCTGTGATTACAGGGGCCATGTATAATTGTGTTGACAAAGGCCATGGAGCATTGTGATGACAGTTGTCATGGAGCATTGTGTTGAAAGGGGCATGGAGCATTGTGAACGACAATGGTCATGGAGCATTGTGATGACTGGTATCATGGAGCATTGTTATGAAGAAGGTCATGGGGCAGTGTAATGACAAGTATCATGGAGCATGTGACGAAAGGAGTCATGGAGCATTGTGATTAAATGGATCATGAGTCATTTGATGACAAGAGTCATGGAACATTGTGATGACAGGGATCATGGAGCATTGTGATGAGAGGGGCCTTGGAGCATTATGATGATAGGCGTCATGGGGTATTGTGATGAGAGTGGTCATAGAGCATTGTGATGAAAGGGATCATGGAGCAATGTGATTACAGGGGCCATGGCACATTCTGAATGCATAGGCCATGGAGCAATGAAATGACAGGGTCAAGGAGCATTGTGATATAAGTTGTCATGGAGCATTGTGATGACAAGTGTCCATGAACATTGTGATGACATGGTTTATGGAGCATTGTGATGACAAGTGCCATGGCGAATTGTGATGACAGGTGTCATGGGGCATTGTGATGACAGTGGTCATATAGAATTGTGTTGAAATATACAAGGGAGCATTTTGATGACAGGTGTCGTGGAGCACCGAAATTACAGGGGCCATGGAGCATTGTGAATACAAAGGTCATGGAGCATTGAGATGACAGAGGTCATGGATCATTGTGATGAAAAGGGTCCTGGAAACTTGTGATGACACGGTTCAGGGAGCATTGTGATGACAAGGTTCATCAAGCATTGTGATGACAGGGGTCATGGAGCATTGTGATGACAAAGGCCATGGAACATATTGATGACAAGAATTCTGGAGCACTGTGATGACAAGCGCATGGACCATTGTGATTATAGAGACCATGGAGCATTGTGATGACAAGGGCCATGGAGCTATGTCATGATAGGTCTTATCTGGCATTGTGATGAGGGTGGTCATGGAGCATTGTGATAAAAGTTGTCATGAAGCACTGTTATTACAGGGGCCATGTAGAATTTTGATGACAAAGGCCATGGAGCATTGTGATGACAGGCATCATGGAGCAATTTGATGAAAGTTGTCATGGAGCATTGTGATGAAATGTGCCATGGAACATTGTGAAGACAAGTGTCCTGGAGCATTGTGATGACAAGGGCCATGGCCAATTATGATGACAGGTGTCATGGAGCATTTTGATGACAGTGGTCATCTATCATTATGATGAAAGGTATCACGGAGCACTGTGATGACAGGGGCCATGGAGCAATGTGACGACACGGGGATGGAGCATTATGATGAGGAATGATCTGGAGCATTGCGATGACAAGGGTATGGAGCATTGTGATTACAGGGGCCAGGGAGCATTGAGATGACAAGGGCAGGGAACATTGTGATGACAGCGGTCATGGGTCAATATGATGATATCTGTCATGGAACATTGTGCTGACAGGGGCCATAGAGCATTGTGATGACAGGTGTCATGTGGCCTTGTGATGACAGTGGTCATAGAACGTTGTGATGAAAAGGATCATGGAGCAATGTGATTACAGGGGCCATGGAGCATTGTGAATACATAGGCCATGGAGGATTGTGATGACAGGGGTCAAGGAGCATTGTGATGAAAGTGGTCATGGAGCATTGTGAGGACACGGGCATGGAGCATTATGATGACAAGAGTTATGGAGCATTGTGATGACAAGAGTATGGAGCATTGTGATTACAGGGGACCAGGAGCATTGTGATTACATGGGCAGTGAATATTGTGATGACATGGGTCATGGAGCACTGTGATGCCAAGTGTCATGGAACATTGTGATGACAGGGATCATGGAGCATTGTGATGAGAGGGGCCTTGGAGCATTATGATGATAGGCGTCATGGGGTATTGTGATGAGAGTGGTCATAGAGCATTGTGATGAAAGGGATCATGGAGCGATGTGATTACAGGGGCCATGGCACATTGTGAATGCATAGGCCATGGAGCAATGAAATGACAGGAGTCAAGGAGCATTGTGGTGTAAGTTGTCATGGAGCATTGTGATGACAATTGTCCATGAACCTTGTGATGACATGGTTTATAGAGCATTGTGATGGCAAGTGCCATGGCGAATTGTGATGACAGGTGTCATGGGGCATTGTGATGACAGTGGTCATATAGAATTGTGTTGAAAGGTATCATGGAGGACTCTGATGACAGGGGCCGTGGAGCACTGTGATGAGAGTGGTCATCTAAAAGTGTGATGAAATATACCAGGGAGCATGTTGATGACAGGGGTCGTGGAGCACCGCAATTACAGGGGCCATGGAACATTGTGAATACAAAGGTCATGGAGCATTGAGATGACAGGGGTCATGGATCATTGTGATGACAAGGGTCCTGGTACCTTGTGACGAAACGGTTCATGGAATATTGTGATGACAAAGTTCATCAAGCATTTTGTTGACAGGGGTCATGGAGCTTTGTGATGACAAAGGCCATGGAATATTTTGATGACAAGTATTCTGGAGCACTGTGATGACAAGCGCATGGAGCATTGTGATTATAGGGACCATGGAGCATTGTGATGACAAGGGTCTTCGAGCATTGTGATGACAGGGGTCATGGAGCATTGTGATGAAGGGGATCATGGAGCATTATGATTACAGGGGCCATGGAGCATTTTGAATGCATAGGCCATGGAGCACTGTGATGACAGTGGTCATGGAGCCTTGTGATGAGTGTGGTCATAGTTCATTGTGATGATAAGTGTCCAGGAACAGTGTGATGACATGGATCATGGATCATTGTGATGACAAGGGCCATGGCGAATTGTGATGACAGGTGTCATGGGGCATTGTGATGACAGTGGTCATCTAGAATTGTCATGAAAGGTAACATGGAGCACTGTGATAATAGGGGCCATGGAGCAATGTGATGACAAAGGCCCTGGAGCATTCTGATGACAGGTGCCATGCAGCATTGAGATGAAAGTGGTCATGGATCATTGTGATGACAGGTGTCATGGAGCATTGTTATGAAAGGGGTCATGGAGCACTGTGATTAAATGGATCCTGGGCCATTGTGATGATAAGAGCATGTATAATTTTGATGACAAGTGGCATAGAGACTTGTGCTGAATGGGGTACTGGAGCATTGTGAGGAAACGTGCCATGGAGCATTGTGATTATAAGGCATGGAGCATTGTGATAACAAGTGACATGAGCATTGTGATGAAAGAGGTATTGGAGCATTGTGAGGAAAGGGGTCATGGATCATTTTGATTACTCGGATCATGGATCATTGTGATTACTCGGATCATGGAGCATTGGGAAGACAAAGGAATGGAGCATTGCGATGACATGACTTCTGGAGCATTTTGATGACACGGGCATGGAGAATTGTGATTACAGGGGCCATGGTGCATTATGATGACAACTGCATTCAGCATTGTGATGACAAGGGGCATGTGGCATTGTGATGAAAGGCCAACTGGAGCCTTGTGAAGAAAGGTGTCATGGGTCATTGTGATTAGAGCGATCATGGAACATTGTGATGACAGTGGTCATGGAGCCTTGTAATGACAGGGGCAATTGGGCATTGTGATGACAGTGGTCATGGAGCATTGTGATGAAAGGGGTCATGGAACACTGTGATTACAGGGGCCATGTATAATTGTGATGACAAAGGCCATGGAGCATTGTGATGACACTTGTCATGGAGCGTTGTGTTGAAAGGGGCATGGAGCATTGTGAACGACAATGGTCATGGAGCATTGTGATGACTGGTATCATGGAGCATTGTTATGAAGAAGGTCATTGGGCAGTGTAATGACAAGTATCATGGAGCATGTGATGAAAGGAGTCATGGAGCATTGTGATTAAATGGATCATGAGTCATTTTGATGACAAGAGTCATGGAACATTGTGATGACAGGGATCATGGAGCATTGTGATGAGAGGGGCCTTGGAGCATTATGATGATAGGCGTCATGGGGCATTGTGATGAGAGTGGTCATAGAGCATTGTGATGAAAGGGATCATGGAACAATGTGATTACAGGGGCCATGGCACATTGTGAATGCATAGGCCATGGAGCAATGAAATGACAGGGGTCAAGGATCATTGTGATGTAAGTTGTCATGGAGCATTGTGATGACAAGTGTCCATGAACATTGTGATGACATGGTTTATGGAGCATTGTGATGACACGTGCCATGGCGAATTGTGATGACAGGTGTCATGGGGCATTGTGATGACAGTGGTCATATAGAATTGTGTTGAAAGATATCATGGAGGACTCTGATGACAGGGGCCGTGGAGCACAGTGATGAGAGTGGTCATCTAGAATTGTGATGAAATATACAACGGAGCATTTTGATGACAGGGGTCGTGGAGCACCGAAATTACAGGGGCCATGGAGCATTGTGAATACAAAGTCATGGAGCATTGAGATGACAGAGGTCATGGATCATTGTGATGACAAGGGTCTTGAATACTTGTGATGACACGGTTCAGGGAGCATTGTGATGACAAGGTTCATCAAGCATTGTGATGACAGGGGTCATGGAGCATTGTGATGACAAAGGCCATGGAATATTTTGATGACAAGAATTCTGGAGCACTGTGATGACAAGCGCATGGAGCATTGTGATTATAGGGACCATGGAGCATTGTGATGACAAGGGTCTTCGAGGATTGTGATGAGACGCGTCATGGAGCATTGTGATGAAGGGGATCATGGAGCAATGTGATTACAGGGGCCATGGAGCATTTTGAATGCACAGGCCATGGAGCACTGTGATGACAGGGGTCATGGAGCATTGTGACGAATGTGGTCATAGTTCATTGTGGTGATAAGTGTCCGGGAACAGCGTGATGACATGGATCATGGAGCATTGTGATGACAAGGGCCATGGTGAATTGTGATGACAGTTGTCCTGGAGCATTGTGTTGAAAGGGGCATGGAGCATTGTGACGACAATGGTCATGGAGCATTGTGATGACTGGTATCATGGAGCATTGTTATGAAGAAGGTCATGGGGCAGTGTAATGAGAAGTATCATGGAGCATGTGATGAAAGGAGTCATGGAGCATTGTGATTAAATGGATCATGAGGCATTTTGATGACAAGAGTCATGGAACATTGTGATGACAAGGATAATGGAGCATTGTGATGACAAGGGCTATGGAGCATTGTGATGATTGGGGTTATGGGGCATGGTGATGACAGTGGTCATGGAGCATTGTGAAGACAAAGACCACGGAGCATTGTGATGACAGGTGTCATGGAGCATTGTGATGAAAGGGGTCATGGATCACTACGATGACATGGGTAATGGAGCATTGTGATGATATGGGTATGGAGCATTGTGATGACAGGGGCCAGGGAGCATTGAGATGACAAGGGCAGGGAACATTGTGATGACAGCGGTCATGGATCATTGTGATGAGATCTGTCATGGAACATTGTGCTGACAGGGGCCATAGAGCATTGTGATGACAGGTGTCATGTGGCCTTGTGATGACAGTTGTCATAGAACATTGTGATGACATGACTTCTGGAGCATTTTGATGACAAGGGCATGGAGAATTGTGATTACAGGGGCCATGGTGCATTGTGATGACAACTGCATTCAGCATTGTGATGACAAGGGGCATGGGGCATTGTGATGAAAGGCGAACTGGAGCCTTGTGAAGAAAGGTGTCATGGGTCATTGTGATTACAGCGATCATGGAACATTGTGATGACAGTGGTCATGGAGCATTGTAATGACAGGGGCAATGGGGCATTGTGATGACAGTGGTTATGGAGCATTGTGATGAAAGGGGTCATGGAGCACTGTGATTACAGGGGCCATGTATAATTGTGATGACAAAGGCCATGGAGCATTGTGATGACAGGCATCATGGAGCAATTTGATGAAAGTTGTCATGGAGCATTGTGATGAAATGTGCCATGGAACATTGTGAAGACAAGTGTCCTGGAGCATTGTGATGACAAGGGCCATGGCCAATTATGATGACAGGTGTCATGGAGCATTTTGATGACAGTGGTCATCTATCATTATGATGAAAGGTATCACGGAGAACTGTGATGACAGGGGCCATGGAGCAATGTGATGACACGGGGATGGAGCATTATGATGAGGAATGATCTGGAGCATTGCGATGACAAGGGTATGGAGCATTGTGATTACAGGGGCCAGGGAGCATTGAGATGACAAGGGAAGGGAACATTGTGATGACAGCGGTCATGGGTCAATTTGATGATATCTGTCATGGAACATTGTGCTGACAGGGGCCATAGAGCATTGTGATGACAGGTGTCATGTGGCCTTGTGATGACAGTGGTCATAGAACGTTGTGATGAAAAGGATCATGGAGCAATGTGATTACAGGGGCCATGGAGCATTGTGAATACATAGGCCATGGAGGATTGTGATGACAGGGGTCAAGGAGCATTGTGATGAAAGTGGTCATGGAGCATTGTGAGGACACGGGCATGGAGCATTATGATGACAAGAGTTATGGAGCATTGTGATGACAAGAGTATGGAGCATTGTGATTACAGGGGACCAGGAGCATTGTGATTACATGGGCAGTGAATATTGTGATGACATGGGTCATGGAGCACTGTGATGCCAAGTGTCATGGAACATTGTGATGACAGGGATCATGGAGCATTGTGATGAGAGGGGCCTTGGAGCATTATGATGATAGGCGTCATGGGGTATTGTGATGAGAGTGGTCATAGAGCATTGTGATGAAAGGGATCATGGAGCGATGTGATTACAGGGGCCATGGCACATTGTGAATGCATAGGCCATGGAGCAATGAAATGACAGGAGTCAAGGAGCATTGTGGTGTAAGTTGTCATGGAGCATTGTGATGACAATTGTCCATGAACCTTGTGATGACATGGTTTATAGAGCATTGTGATGGCAAGTGCCATGGCGAATTGTGATGACAGGTGTCATGGGGCATTGTGATGACAGTGGTCATATAGAATTGTGTTGAAAGGTATCATGGAGGACTCTGATGACAGGGGCCGTGGAGCACTGTGATGAGAGTGGTCATCTAAAAGTGTGATGAAATATACCAGGGAGCATGTTGATGACAGGGGTCGTGGAGCACCGCAATTACAGGGGCCATGGAACATTGTGAATACAAAGGTCATGGAGCATTGAGATGACAGGGGTCATGGATCATTGTGATGACAAGGGTCCTGGTACCTTGTGACGAAACGGTTCATGGAATATTGTGATGACAAAGTTCATCAAGCATTTTGTTGACAGGGGTCATGGAGCTTTGTGATGACAAAGGCCATGGAATATTTTGATGACAAGTATTCTGGAGCACTGTGATGACAAGCGCATGGAGCATTGTGATTATAGGGACCATGGAGCATTGTGATGACAAGGGTCTTCGAGCATTGTGATGACAGGGGTCATGGAGCATTGTGATGAAGGGGATCATGGAGCATTATGATTACAGGGGCCATGGAGCATTTTGAATGCATAGGCCATGGAGCACTGTGATGACAGTGGTCATGGAGCCTTGTGATGAGTGTGGTCATAGTTCATTGTGATGATAAGTGTCCAGGAACAGTGTGATGACATGGATCATGGAGCATTGTGATGACAAGGGCCATGGCGAATTGTGATGACAGGTGTCATGGGGCATTGTGATGACAGTGGTCATCTAGAATTGTCATGAAAGGTAACATGGAGCACTGTGATAATAGGGGCCATGGAGCATTGTGATGACAAAGGCCCTGGAGCATTCTGATGACAGGTGCCATGCAGCATTGAGATGAAAGTGGTCATGGATCATTGTGATGACAGGTGTCATGGAGCATTGTTATGAAAGGGGTCATGGAGCACTGTGATTAAATGGATCCTGGGCCATTGTGATGATAAGAGCATGTATAATTTTGATGACAAGTGGCATAGAGACTTGTGCTGAATGGGGTACTGGAGCATTGTGAGGAAACGTGCCATGGAGCATTGTGATTATTAGGCATGGAGCATTGTGATAACAAGTGACATGAGCATTGTGATGAAAGAGGTATTGGAGCATTGTGAGGAAAGGGGTCATGGATCATTTTGATTACTCGGATCATGGATCATTGTGATTACTCGGATCATGGAGCATTGTGAAGACAAAGGAATGGAGCATTGTGATGACATGACTTCTGGAGCATTTTGATGACAAGGGCATGGAGAATTGTGATTACAGGGGCCATGGTGCATTATGATGACAACTGCATTCAGCATTGTGATGACAAGGGGCATGGGGCATTGTGATGAAAGGCGAACTGGAGCCTTGTGAAGAAAGGTGTCATGGGTCATTGTGATTAGAGCGATCATGGAACATTGTGATGACAGTGGTCATGGAGCCTTGTAATGACAGGGGCAATTGGGCATTGTGATGAGAGTGGTCATGGAGCATTTTGATGAAAGGGGTCATGGAACACTGTGATTACAGGGGCCATGTATAATTGTGATGACAAAGGCCATGGAGCATTGTGATGACACTTGTCATGGAGCGTTGTGTTGAAAGGGGCATGGAGCATTGTGAACGACAATGGTCATGGAGCATTGTGATGACTGGTATCATGGAGCATTGTTATGAAGAAGGTCATTGGGCAGTGTAATGACAAGTATCATGGAGCATGTGATGAAAGGAGTCATGGAGCATTGTGATTAAATGGATCATGAGTCATTTTGATGACAAGAGTCATGGAACATTGTGATGACAGGGATCATGGAGCATTGTGATGAGAGGGGCCTTGGAGCATTATGATGATAGGCGTCATGGGGCATTGTGATGAGAGTGGTCATAGAGCATTGTGATGAAAGGGATCATGGAACAATGTGATTACAGGGGCCATGGCACATTGTGAATGCATAGGCCATGGAGCAATGAAATGACAGGGGTCAAGGATCATTGTGATGTAAGTTGTCATGGAGCATTGTGATGACAAGTGTCCATGAACATTGTGATGACATGGTTTATGGAGCATTGTGATGACACGTGCCATGGCGAATTGTGATGACAGGTGTCATGGGGCATTGTGATGACAGTGGTCATATAGAATTGTGTTGAAAGATATCATGGAGGACTCTGATGACAGGGGCCGTGGAGCACAGTGATGAGAGTGGTCATCTAGAATTGTGATGAAATATACAACGGAGCATTTTGATGACAGGGGTCGTGGAGCACCGAAATTACAGGGGCCATGGAGCATTGTGAATACAAAGTCATGGAGCATTGAGATGACAGAGGTCATGGATCATTGTGATGACAAGGGTCTTGAATACTTGTGATGACACGGTTCAGGGAGCATTGTGATGACAAGGTTCATCAAGCATTGTGATGACAGGGGTCATGGAGCATTGTGATGACAAAGGCCATGGAATATTTTGATGACAAGAATTCTGGAGCACTGTGATGACAAGCGCATGGAGCATTGTGATTATAGGGACCATGGAGCATTGTGATGACAAGGGTCTTCGAGGATTGTGATGAGACGCGTCATGGAGCATTGTGATGAAGGGGATCATGGAGCAATGTGATTACAGGGGCCATGGAGCATTTTGAATGCACAGGCCATGGAGCACTGTGATGACAGGGGTCATGGAGCATTGTGACGAATGTGGTCATAGTTCATTGTGGTGATAAGTGTCCGGGAACAGCGTGATGACATGGATCATGGAGCATTGTGATGACAAGGGCCATGGTGAATTGTGATGACAGTTGTCCTGGAGCATTGTGTTGAAAGGGGCATGGAGCATTGTGACGACAATGGTCATGGAGCATTGTGATGACTGGTATCATGGAGCATTGTTATGAAGAAGGTCATGGGGCAGTGTAATGAGAAGTATCATGGAGCATGTGATGAAAGGAGTCATGGAGCATTGTGATTAAATGGATCATGAGGCATTTTGATGACAAGAGTCATGGAACATTGTGATGACAAGGATAATGGAGCATTGTGATGACAAGGGCTATGGAGCATTGTGATGATTGGGGTTATGGGGCATGGTGATGACAGTGGTCATGGAGCATTGTGAAGACAAAGACCATGGAGCATTGTGATGACAGGTGTCATGGAGCATTGTGATGAAAGGGGTCATGGATCACTACGATGACATGGGTAATGGAGCATTGTGATGATATGGGTATGGAGCATTGTGATGACAGGGGCCAGGGAGCATTGAGATGACAAGGGCAGGGAACATTGTGATGACAGCGGTCATGGATCATTGTGATGAGATCTGTCATGGAACATTGTGCTGACAGGGGCCATAGAGCATTGTGATGACAGGTGTCATGTGGCCTTGTGATGACAGTTGTCATAGAACATTGTGATGAAAAGGATCATGGAGCAATGTGATTAAAGGGGCCATGGAACATGTGAATACATAGGCCATGGAGGATTGTGATGACAGGGGTCAAGGAGCATTGTGATGAAAGTGGTCATGGAGCATTGTGAGGACACAGGCATGGAGCATTCTGATGACAGGTGCCATGCAGCATTTAGATGAAACGGGTCATGGATCATTGTGATGACAGGTGTCATGGAACATTGTTATGAAAGGGGTCATGGAGCACTGTGATTAAATGGATCCTGGGCCATTGTGATGATAAGAGCATGTATAATTTTGAAGACAAGTGGCATAGAGACTTGTGATGAATGGGGTACTGGAGCATTGTGAGGAAACGTGCCATGGAGCATTGTGATTATAAGGCTTGGAGCATTGTGATAACAAGTGACATGAGCATTGTGATGAAAGAGGTATTGGAGCATTGTGAGGAAAGTGGTCATGGATCATTGTGATTACTCGGATCATGGATCATTGTGATTACTCGGATCATGGAGCATTGTGAAGACAAAGGAATGGAGCATTGTGATGACATGACTTCTGGAGCATTTTGATGACAAGGGCATGGAGAATTGTGATTACAGGGGCCATGGTGCATTGTGATGACAACTGCATTCAGCATTGTGATGACAAGGGGCATGGGGCATTGTGATGAAAGGCGAACTGGAGCCTTGTGAAGAAAGGTGTCATGGGTCATTGTGATTACAGCGATCATGGAACATTGTGATGACAGTGGTCATGGAGCATTGTAATGACAGGGGCAATGGGGCATTGTGATGACAGTGGTTATGGAGCATTGTGATGAAAGGGGTCATGGAGCACTGTGATTACAGGGGCCATGTATAATTGTGATGACAAAGGCCATGGAGCATTGTGATGACAGTTGTCATGGAGCATTGCGTTGAAGGGGCATGGAGCATTGTGATGACAATGGTCATGGAGCATTGTGATTATAGGGACCATGGAGCATTATGATGACAAGGGTCTTCGAGCATTGTGATGACAGGGGTCATGGAGCATTGTGATGAAGGGGATCATGGAGCAATATGATTACAGTTGCCATGGAGCATTTTGAATGCATAGGCCATGGAGCACTGTGATGACAGGGGTCATGGAGCCTTGTGATGAGTGTGGTCATAGTTCATTGTGATGATAAGTGTCCAGGAACAGTGTGATGACATGGATCATGGAGCATTGTGATGACAAGGGCCATGGCGTATTGTGATGACAGGTGTCATGGGGCATTGTGATGACAGTGGTCATCTAGAAATGTGATGAAAGGTAACATGGAGCACTGTGATAATAGGGGCCATGGAGCATTGTGATGACAAAGGTCATGGAGCATTGAGATGACAGAAGTCATGGATCATTGTGATGACAAGGGTCCTGGAAACTTGTGATGACACGGTTCAGGGAGCATTGTGATGACAAGGTTCATCAAGCATTGTGATGACAGGGGTCATGGAACATTGTGATGACAAAGGCCATGGAACATTTTGATGACAAGAATTCAGGAGCACTGTGATGACAAGTGCATGGAGCATTGTGATTATAGGGACCATGGAGCATTGTGATGACAAGGGCCATGGAGCATTGTCATGATAGGTCTTATCTGGCATTGTGATGAGTGTTGTCATGGAGCATTGTGATAAAAGTTGTCATGAAGCACTGTTATTACAGTGGCCATGTAGAATTTTGATGACAAAGGCCATGGAGCATTGTGATGACAGGCATCATGGAGCAATTTGATGAAAGTTGTCATGGAGCATTGTGATGAAATGCGCCATGGAACATTGTGAAGACAAGTGTCCTGGAGCATTGTGATGACAAGGGCCATGGCCAATTATGATGACAGGTGTCATGGAGCATTTTGATGACAGTGGTCATGTATCATTATTATGAAAGGTATCATGGAGCACTGTGATGACAGGGGCCATGGAGCATTGTGATGACACGGGCATGGAGCATTTTGATGAGGAATGATCTGGAGCATTGCGACGACAAGGGTATGGAGCATTGTGATTACAGGGGCCAGGGAGCATTGAGATGACAAGGGCAGGGAACATTGTGATGACAGCGGTCATGGGTCAATATGATGATATCTGTCATGGAACATTGTGCTGACAGGGGCCATAGAGCATTGTGATGACAGGTGTCATGTGGCCTTGTGATGACAGTGGTCATAGAGCGTTGTGATGAAAAGGATCATGGAGCAATGTGATTACAGGGGCCATGGAGCATTGTGAATACATAGGCCATGGAGGATTGTGATGACAGGGGTCAAGGAGCATTGTGATGAAAGTGGTCATGGAGCATTGTGAGGACACGGGCATGGAGCATTATGACGACAAGAGTTCTGGAGCATTGTGATGACAAGGGTATGGAGCATTGTGATTACAGGGGACCAGGAGCATTGTGATTACATGGGCAGTGAATATTGTGATGACAGGGGTCAAGGAGCACTGTGATGCCAAGTGTCATGGAACATTGTGATGACAGGGATCATGGAGCATTGTGATGAGAGGGGCCTTGGAGCATTATGATGATAGGCGTCATGGGGTATTGTGATGAGAGTGGTCATAGAGAATTGTGATGAAAGGGATCATGGAGCGATGTGATTACAGGGGCCATGGCACATTCTGAATGCATAGGCCATGGAGCAATGAAATGACAGGGGTCAAGGAGCATTGTGATATAAGTTGTCATGGAGCATTGTGATGACAAGTGTCCATGAACATTGTGATGACATGGTTTATGGAGCATTGTGATGACAAGTGCCATGGCGAATTGTGATGACAGTTGTCATGGGGCATTGTGATGACAGAGGTCATATAGAATTGTGTTGAAAGGTATCATGGAGGACTCTGATGACAGGGGCCTTGGAGCACTGTGATGAGAGTGGTCATCTAGAATTGTGATGAAATATACCAGGGAGCATTTTGATGACAGGGGTCGTGGAGCACCGCAATTACAGGGGCCAAGGAGCATTGTGAATACAAAGGTCATAGAGCATTGAGATGACAGGGGTCATGGATCATTGTGATGACAAGGGTCCCGGAACCTCGTGACGAAACGGTTCATGGAACATTGTGATGACAAAGTTCATCAAGCATTGTGATGACAGGGGTCATGGAGCATTGTGATGACAAAGGCCATGGAATATTTTGATGACAAGAATTCTGAAGCACTTTGATGACAAGCACATGGAGCATTGTGATTATAGGGACCATGGAGCATTGTGATGACAAGGGTCTTCGAGCATTGTGATGACATGGGTCATGGAGCATTGTGATGAAGGGGATCATGGAGCAATATGATTACAGGGGCCATGGAGCATTTTGAATGCATAGGCCATGGAGCACTGTGATGACAGGGTCATGGAGCCTTGTGATGAGTGTGGTCATAGTTCATTGTGATGATAAGTGTCCAGGAACAGTGTGATGACATGGATCATGGAGCATTGTGATGACAAGGGCCATGGCGAATTGTGATGACAGGTGTCATGGGTCATTGTGATGACAGTGGTCATCTAGAATTGTGATGAAAGGTAACATGGAGCACTGTGATAATAGGGGACATGGAGCATTGTGATGGCAAAGGCCCTGGAGCATTCTGATGACAGGTGCCATGCAGCATTGAGATGAAACGGGTCATGGATCATTGTGATGACAGGTGTCATGGAGCATTGTTATGAAAGGGGTCATGGAGCACTGTGATTAAATGGATCCTGGGCCATTGTGATGATAAGAGCATGTATAATTTTGATGACAAGTGGCATAGAGTCTTGTGATGAATGGGGTACTGGAGCATTGTGAGGAAACGTGCCATGGAGCATTGTGATTATAAGGCATGTTGCATTGTGATAACAAGTGACATGAGCATTGTGATGAAAGAGGTATTGGAGCATTGTGAGGAAAGGGGTCATGGATCATTGTGATTACTCGGATCATGGAGCATTGTGATGACCGTGGTCATGGGGCATTGTAATGACAGGGGCAAAGGGGCATTGTGATGACAGTGGTCATGGAGCATTGTGATGAAAGGGGTCATGGAGCCCTGTGATTACAGGGGCCATGTATAATTGTGTTGACAAAGGCCATGGAGCATTGTGATGACAGTTGTCATGGAGCATTGTGTTGAAAGGGGCATGGAGCATTGTGAACGACAATGGTCATGGAGCATTGTGATGACTGGTATCATGGAGCATTGTTATGAAGAAGGTCATGGGGCAGTGTAATGACAAGTATCATGGAGCATGTGACGAAAGGAGTCATGGAGCATTGTGATTAAATGGATCATGAGTCATTTGATGACAAGAGTCATGGAACATTGTGATGACAGGGATCATGGAGCATTGTGATGAGAGGGGCCTTGGAGCATTATGATGATAGGCGTCATGGGGTATTGTGATGAGAGTGGTCATAGAGCATTGTGATGAAAGGGATCATGGAGCAATGTGATTACAGGGGCCATGGCACATTCTGAATGCATAGGCCATGGAGCAATGAAATGACAGGGTCAAGGAGCATTGTGATATAAGTTGTCATGGAGCATTGTGATGACAAGTGTCCATGAACATTGTGATGACATGGTTTATGGAGCATTGTGATGACAAGTGCCATGGCGAATTGTGATGACAGGTGTCATGGGGCATTGTGATGACAGTGGTCATATAGAATTGTGTTGAAATGTATCATGGAGGACTCTGATGACAGGGGCCTTGGAGCACAGTGATGAGAGTGGTCATCTAGAATTGTGATGAAATATACAAGGGAGCATTTTGATGACAGGTGTCGTGGAGCACCGAAATTACAGGGGCCATGGAGCATTGTGAATACAAAGGTCATGGAGCATTGAGATGACAGAGGTCATGGATCATTGTGATGAAAAGGGTCCTGGAAACTTGTGATGACACGGTTCAGGGAGCATTGTGATGACAAGGTTCATCAAGCATTGTGATGACAGGGGTCATGGAGCATTGTGATGACAAAGGCCATGGAACATATTGATGACAAGAATTCTGGAGCACTGTGATGACAAGCGCATGGACCATTGTGATTATAGAGACCATGGAGCATTGTGATGACAAGGGCCATGGAGCTATGTCATGATAGGTCTTATCTGGCATTGTGATGAGGGTGGTCATGGAGCATTGTGATAAAAGTTGTCATGAAGCACTGTTATTACAGGGGCCATGTAGAATTTTGATGACAAAGGCCATGGAGCATTGTGATGACAGGCATCATGGAGCAATTTGATGAAAGTTGTCATGGAGCATTGTGATGAAATGTGCCATGGAACATTGTGAAGACAAGTGTCCTGGAGCATTGTGATGACAAGGGCCATGGCCAATTATGATGACAGGTGTCATGGAGCATTTTGATGACAGTGGTCATCTATCATTATGATGAAAGGTATCACGGAGCACTGTGATGACAGGGGCCATGGAGCATTTTGATGACACGGGCATGGAGCATTATGATGAGGAATGATCTGGAGCATTGCGATGACAAGGGTATGGAGCATTGTGATTACAGGGGCCAGGGAGCATTGAGATGACAAGGGCAGGGAACATGGTGATGACAGCGGTCATGGGTCAATTTGATGATATCTGTCATGGAACATTGTGCTGACAGGGGCCATAGAGCATTGTGATGACAGGTGTCATGTGGCCTTGTGATGACAGTGGTCATAGAACGTTGTGATGAAAGGGATCATGGAGCAATGTGATTACAGGGGCCATGGCCCATTGTGAATGCATAGGCCATGGAGCAATGAAATGACAGGAGTCAAGGAGCATTGTGGTGTAAGTTGTCATGGAGCATTGTGATGACAATTGTCCATGAACCTTGTGATGACATGGTTTATAGAGCATTGTGATGGCAAGTGCCATGGCGAATTGTGATGACAGGTGTCATGGGGCATTGTGATGACAGTGGTCATATAGAATTGTGTTGAAAGGTATCATGGAGGACTCTGATGACAGGGGCCGTGGAGCACTGTGATGAGAGTGGTCATCTAAAAGTGTGATGAAATATACCAGGGAGCATGTTGATGACAGGGGTCGTGGAGCACCGCAATTACAGGGGCCATGGAGCATTGTGAATACAAAGGTCATGGAGCATTGAGATGACAAGGGTCCTGGAAACTTGTGATGACACGGTTCAGGGAGCATTGTGATGACAAGGTTCATCAAGCATTGTGATGACCGGGGTCATGGAGCATTGTGATGACAAAGGCCATAGAACATTTTGATGACAAGAAATTTGGAGCACTGTGATGACAAGCGCATGGAGCATTGTGATTATAGGGACCATGGAGCATCGTGATGACAAGGGTCATGGAGCATTGTCATGATAGGTCTTATCTGGCATTGTGATGAGGGTGGTCATGGAGCATTGTGATAAAAGTTGTCATGAAGCACTGTTATTACAGGGGCCATGTAGAATTTTGATGACAAAGGCCATGGAGCATTGTGATGACAGGCATCATGGAGCAATTTGATGAAAGTTGTCATGGAGCATTGTGATGAAATGTGCCATGGAACATTGTGAAGACAAGTGTCCTGGAGCATTGTGATGACAAGGGCCATGGCCAATTATGATGACAGGTGTCATGGAGCATTTTGATGACAGTGGTCATCTATCATTATGATGAAAGGTATCACGGAGCACTGTGATGACAGGGGCCATGGAGCAATGTGACGACACGGGGATGGAGCATTATGATGAGGAATGATCTGGAGCATTGCGATGACAAGGGTATGGAGCATTGTGATTACAGGGGCCAGGGAGCATTGAGATGACAAGGGCAGGGAACATTGTGATGACAGCGGTCATGGGTCAATATGATGATATCTGTCATGGAACATTGTGCTGACAGGGGCCATAGAGCATTGTGATGACAGGTGTCATGTGGCCTTGTGATGACAGTGGTCATAGAACGTTGTGATGAAAAGGATCATGGAGCAATGTGATTACAGGGGCCATGGAGCATTGTGAATACATAGGCCATGGAGGATTGTGATGACAGGGGTCAAGGAGCATTGTGATGAAAGTGGTCATGGAGCATTGTGAGGACACGGGCATGGAGCATTATGATGACAAGAGTTATGGAGCATTGTGATGACAAGAGTATGGAGCATTGTGATTACAGGGGACCAGGAGCATTGTGATTACATGGGCAGTGAATATTGTGATGACATGGGTCATGGAGCACTGTGATGCCAAGTGTCATGGAACATTGTGATGACAGGGATCATGGAGCATTGTGATGAGAGGGGCCTTGGAGCATTATGATGATAGGCGTCATGGGGTATTGTGATGAGAGTGGTCATAGAGCATTGTGATGAAAGGGATCATGGAGCGATGTGATTACAGGGGCCATGGCACATTGTGAATGCATAGGCCATGGAGCAATGAAATGACAGGAGTCAAGGAGCATTGTGGTGTAAGTTGTCATGGAGCATTGTGATGACAATTGTCCATGAACCTTGTGATGACATGGTTTATAGAGCATTGTGATGGCAAGTGCCATGGCGAATTGTGATGACAGGTGTCATGGGGCATTGTGATGACAGTGGTCATATAGAATTGTGTTGAAAGGTATCATGGAGGACTCTGATGACAGGGGCCGTGGAGCACTGTGATGAGAGTGGTCATCTAAAAGTGTGATGAAATATACCAGGGAGCATGTTGATGACAGGGGTCGTGGAGCACCGCAATTACAGGGGCCATGGAACATTGTGAATACAAAGGTCATGGAGCATTGAGATGACAGGGGTCATGGATCATTGTGATGACAAGGGTCCTGGTACCTTGTGACGAAACGGTTCATGGAATATTGTGATGACAAAGTTCATCAAGCATTTTGTTGACAGGGGTCATGGAGCTTTGTGATGACAAAGGCCATGGAATATTTTGATGACAAGTATTCTGGAGCACTGTGATGACAAGCGCATGGAGCATTGTGATTATAGGGACCATGGAGCATTGTGATGACAAGGGTCTTCGAGCATTGTGATGACAGGGGTCATGGAGCATTGTGATGAAGGGGATCATGGAGCATTATGATTACAGGGGCCATGGAGCATTTTGAATGCATAGGCCATGGAGCACTGTGATGACAGTGGTCATGGAGCCTTGTGATGAGTGTGGTCATAGTTCATTGTGATGATAAGTGTCCAGGAACAGTGTGATGACATGGATCATGGATCATTGTGATGACAAGGGCCATGGCGAATTGTGATGACAGGTGTCATGGGGCATTGTGATGACAGTGGTCATCTAGAATTGTCATGAAAGGTAACATGGAGCACTGTGATAATAGGGGCCATGGAGCAATGTGATGACAAAGGCCCTGGAGCATTCTGATGACAGGTGCCATGCAGCATTGAGATGAAAGTGGTCATGGATCATTGTGATGACAGGTGTCATGGAGCATTGTTATGAAAGGGGTCATGGAGCACTGTGATTAAATGGATCCTGGGCCATTGTGATGATAAGAGCATGTATAATTTTGATGACAAGTGGCATAGAGACTTGTGCTGAATGGGGTACTGGAGCATTGTGAGGAAACGTGCCATGGAGCATTGTGATTATAAGGCATGGAGCATTGTGATAACAAGTGACATGAGCATTGTGATGAAAGAGGTATTGGAGCATTGTGAGGAAAGGGGTCATGGATCATTTTGATTACTCGGATCATGGATCATTGTGATTACTCGGATCATGGAGCATTGGGAAGACAAAGGAATGGAGCATTGTGATGACATGACTTCTGGAGCATTTTGATGACACGGGCATGGAGAATTGTGATTACAGGGGCCATGGTGCATTATGATGACAACTGCATTCAGCATTGTGATGACAAGGGGCATGGGGCATTGTGATGAAAGGCCAACTGGAGCCTTGTGAAGAAAGGTGTCATGGGTCATTGTGATTAGAGCGATCATGGAACATTGTGATGACAGTGGTCATGGAGCCTTGTAATGACAGGGGCAATTGGGCATTGTGATGACAGTGGTCATGGAGCATTGTGATGAAAGGGGTCATGGAACACTGTGATTACAGGGGCCATGTATAATTGTGATGACAAAGGCCATGGAGCATTGTGATGACACTTGTCATGGAGCGTTGTGTTGAAAGGGGCATGGAGCATTGTGAACGACAATGGTCATGGAGCATTGTGATGACTGGTATCATGGAGCATTGTTATGAAGAAGGTCATTGGGCAGTGTAATGACAAGTATCATGGAGCATGTGATGAAAGGAGTCATGGAGCATTGTTTTTAAATGGATCATGAGTCATTTTGATGACAAGAGTCATGGAACATTGTGATGACAGGGATCATGGAGCATTGTGATGAGAGGGGCCTTGGAGCATTATGATGATAGGCGTCATGGGGCATTGTGATGAGAGTGGTCATAGAGCATTGTGATGAAAGGGATCATGGAACAATGTGATTACAGGGGCCATGGCACATTGTGAATGCATAGGCCATGGAGCAATGAAATGACAGGGGTCAAGGATCATTGTGATGTAAGTTGTCATGGAGCATTGTGATGACAAGTGTCCATGAACATTGTGATGACATGGTTTATGGAGCATTGTGATGACACGTGCCATGGCGAATTGTGATGACAGGTGTCATGGGGCATTGTGATGACAGTGGTCATATAGAATTGTGTTGAAAGATATCATGGAGGACTCTGATGACAGGGGCCGTGGAGCACAGTGATGAGAGTGGTCATCTAGAATTGTGATGAAATATACAACGGAGCATTTTGATGACAGGGGTCGTGGAGCACCGAAATTACAGGGGCCATGGAGCATTGTGAATACAAAGTCATGGAGCATTGAGATGACAGAGGTCATGGATCATTGTGATGACAAGGGTCTTGAATACTTGTGATGACACGGTTCAGGGAGCATTGTGATGACAAGGTTCATCAAGCATTGTGATGACAGGGGTCATGGAGCATTGTGATGACAAAGGCCATGGAATATTTTGATGACAAGAATTCTGGAGCACTGTGATGACAAGCGCATGGAGCATTGTGATTATAGGGACCATGGAGCATTGTGATGACAAGGGTCTTCGAGGATTGTGATGAGACGCGTCATGGAGCATTGTGATGAAGGGGATCATGGAGCAATGTGATTACAGGGGCCATGGAGCATTTTGAATGCACAGGCCATGGAGCACTGTGATGACAGGGGTCATGGAGCATTGTGACGAATGTGGTCATAGTTCATTGTGGTGATAAGTGTCCGGGAACAGCGTGATGACATGGATCATGGAGCATTGTGATGACAAGGGCCATGGTGAATTGTGATGACAGTTGTCCTGGAGCATTGTGTTGAAAGGGGCATGGAGCATTGTGACGACAATGGTCATGGAGCATTGTGATGACTGGTATCATGGAGCATTGTTATGAAGAAGGTCATGGGGCAGTGTAATGAGTAGTATCATGGAGCATGTGATGAAAGGAGTCATGGAGCATTGTGATTAAATGGATCATGAGGCATTTTGATGACAAGAGTCATGGAACATTGTGATGACAAGGATAATGGAGCATTGTGATGACAAGGGCTATGGAGCATTGTGATGATTGGGGTTATGGGGCATGGTGATGACAGTGGTCATGGAGCATTGTGAAGACAAAGACCACGGAGCATTGTGATGACAGGTGTCATGGAGCATTGTGATGAAAGGGGTCATGGATCACTACGATGACATGGGTAATGGAGCATTGTGATGATATGGGTATGGAGCATTGTGATGACAGGGGCCAGGGAGCTTTGAGATGACAAGGGCAGGGAACATTGTGATGACAGCGGTCATGGATCATTGTGATGAGATCTGTCATGGAACATTGTGCTGACAGGGGCCATAGAGCATTGTGATGACAGGTGTCATGTGGCCTTGTGATGACAGTTGTCATAGAACATTGTGATGAAAAGGATCATGGAGCAATGTGATTAAAGGGGCCATGGAACATGTGAATACATAGGCCATGGAGGATTGTGATGACAGGGGTCAAGGAGCATTGTGATGAAAGTGGTCATGGAGCATTGTGAGGACACGGGCATGGAGCATTCTGATGACAGGTGCCATGCAGCATTTAGATGAAACGGGTCATGGATCATTGTGATGACAGGTGTCATGGAACATTGTTATGAAAGGGGTCATGGAGCACTGTGATTAAATCGATCCTGGGCCATTGTGATGATAAGAGCATGTATAATTTTGAAGACAAGTGGCATAGAGACTTGTGATGAATGGGGTACTGGAGCATTGTGAGGAAACGTGCCATGGAGCATTGTGATTATAAGGCTTGGAGCATTGTGATAACAAGTGACATGAGCATTGTGATGAAAGAGGTATTGGAGCATTGTGAGGAAAGTGGTCATGGATCATTGTGATTACTCGGATCATGGATCATTGTGATTACTCGGATCATGGAGCATTGTGAAGACAAAGGAATGGAGCATTGTGATGACATGACTTCTGGAGCATTTTGATGACAAGGGCATGGAGAATTGTGATTACAGGGGCCATGGTGCATTGTGATGACAACTGCATTCAGCATTGTGATGACAAGGGGCATGGGGCATTGTGATGAAAGGCGAACTGGAGCCTTGTGAAGAAAGGTGTCATGGGTCATTGTGATTACAGCGATCATGGAACATTGTGATGACAGTGGTCATGGAGCATTGTAATGACAGGGGCAATGGGGCATTGTGATGACAGTGGTTATGGAGCATTGTGATGAAAGGGGTCATGGAGCACTGTGATTACAGGGGCCATGTATAATTGTGATGACAAAGGCCATGGAGCATTGTGATGACAGTTGTCATGGAGCATTGCGTTGAAAGGGGCATGGAGCATTGTGATGACAATGGTCATGGAGCATTGTGATTATAGGGACCATGGAGCATTATGATGACAAGGGTCTTCGAGCATTGTGATGACAGGGGTCATGGAGCATTGTGATGAAGGGGATCATGGAGCAATATGATTACAGTTGCCATGGAGCATTTTGAATGCATAGGCCATGGAGCACTGTGATGACAGGGGTCATGGAGGCTTGTGATGAGTGTGGTCATAGTTCATTGTGATGATAAGTGTCCAGGAACAGTGTGATGACATGGATCATGGAGCATTGTGATGACAAGGGCCATGGCGTATTGTGATGACAGGTGTCATGGGGCATTGTGATGACAGTGGTCATCTAGAAATGTGATGAAAGGTAACATGGAGCACTGTGATAATAGGGGCCATGGAGCATTGTGATGACAAAGGTCATGGAGCATTGAGATGACAGAAGTCATGGATCATTGTGATGACAAGGGTCCTGGAAACTTGTGATGACACGGTTCAGGGAGCATTGTGATGACAAGGTTCATCAAGCATTGCGATGACAGGGGTCATGGAACATTGTGATGACAAAGGCCATGGAACATTTTGATAACAAGAATTCAGGAGCACTGTGATGACAAGTGCATGGAGCATTGTGATTATAGGGACCATGGAGCATTGTGATGACAAGGGCCATGGAGCATTGTCATGATAGGTCTTATCTGGCATTGTGATGAGTGTTGTCATGGAGCATTGTGATAAAAGTTGTCATGAAGCACTGTTATTACAGTGGCCATGTAGAATTTTGATGACAAAGGCCATGGAGCATTGTGATGACAGGCATCATGGAGCAATTTGATGAAAGTTGTCATGGAGCATTGTGATGAAATGCGCCATGGAACATTGTGAAGACAAGTGTCCTGGAGCATTGTGATGACAAGGGCCATGGCCAATTATGATGACAGGTGTCATGGAGCATTTTGATGACAGTGGTCATCTATCATTATTATGAAAGGTATCATGGAGCACTGTGATGACAGGGGCCATGGAGCATTGTGATGACACGGGCATGGAGCATTTTGATGAGGAATGATCTGGAGCATTGCGACGACAAGTGTATGGAGCATTGTGATTACAGGGGCCAGGGAGCATTGAGATGACAAGGGCAGGGAACATTGTGATGACAGCGGTCATGGGTCAATATGATGATATCTGTCATGGAACATTGTGCTGACAGGGGCCATAGAGCATTGTGATGACAGGTGTCATGTGGCCTTGTGATGACAGTGGTCATAGAGCGTTGTGATGAAAAGGATCATGGAGCAATGTGATTACAGGGGCCATGGAGCATTGTGAATACATAGGCCATGGAGGATTGTGATGACAGGGGTCAAGGAGCATTGTGATGAAAGTGGTCATGGAGCATTGTGAGGACACGGGCATGGAGCATTATGACGACAAGAGTTCTGGAGCATTGTGATGACAAGGGTATGGAGCATTGTGATTACAGGGGACCAGGAGCATTGTGATTACATGGGCAGTGAATACTGTGATGACAGGGATCAAGGAGCACTGTGATGCCAAGTGTCATGGAACATTGTGATGACAGGGATCATGGAGCATTGTGATGAGAGGGGCCTTGGAGCATTATGATGATAGGCGTCATGGGGTATTGTGATGAGAGTGGTCATAGAGCATTGTGATGAAAGGGATCATGGAGCGATGTGATTAGAGGGGCCATGGCACATTCTGAATGCATAGGCCATGGAGCAATGAAATGACAGGGGTCAAGGAGCATTGTGATATAAGTTGTCATGGAGCATTGTGATGACAAGTGTCCATGAACATTGTGATGACATGGTTTATGGAGCATTGTGATGACAAGTGCCATGGCGAATTGTGATGACAGTTGTCATGGGGCATTGTGATGACAGTGGTCATATAGAATTGTGTTGAAATGTATCATGGACGACTCTGATGACAGGGGCCTTGGAGCACTGTGATGAGAGTGGTCATCTAGAATTGTGATGAAATATACCAGGGAGCATTTTGATGACAGGGGTCGTGGAGCACCGCAATTACAGGGGCCAAGGAGCATTGTGAATACAAAGGTCATAGAGCATTGAGATGACAGGGGTCATGGATCATTGTGATGACAAGGGTCCCGGAACCTCGTGACGAAACGGTTCATGGAACATTGTGATGACAAAGTTCATCAAGCATTGTGATGACAGGGGTCATGGAGCATTGTGATGACAAAGGCCATGGAATATTTTGATGACAAGAATTCTGAAGCACTTTGATGACAAGCGCATGGAGCATTGTGATTATAGGGACCATGGAGCATTGTGATGACAAGGGTCTTCGAGCATTGTGATGACATGGGTCATGGAGCATTGTGATGAAGGGGATCATGGAGCAATATGATTACAGGGGCCATGGAGCATTTTGAATGCATAGGCCATGGAGCACTGTGATGACAGGGTCATGGAGCCTTGTGATGAGTGTGGTCATAGTTCATTGTGATGATAAGTGTCCAGGAACAGTGTGATGACATGGATCATGGAGCATTGTGATGACAAGGGCCATGGCGAATTGTGATGACAGGTGTCATGGGTCATTGTGATGACAGTGGTCATCTAGAATTGTGATGAAAGGTAACATGGAGCACTGTGATAATAGGGGCCATGGAGCATTGTGATGGCAAAGGCCCTGGAGCATTCTGATGACAGGTGCCATGCAGCATTGAGATGAAACGGGTCATGGATCATTGTGATGACAGGTGTCATGGAGCATTGTTATGAAAGGGGTCATGGAGCACTGTGATTAAATGGATCCTGGGCCATTGTGATGATAAGAGCATGTATAATTTTGATGACAAGTGGCATAGAGACTTGTGATGAATGGGGTACTGGAGCATTGTGAGGAAACGTGCCATGGAGCATTGTGATTATAAGGCATGGAGCATTGTGATAACAAGTGACATGAGCATTGTGATGAAAGAGGTATTGGAGCATTGTGAGGAAAGGGGTCATGGATCATTGTGATTACTCGGATCATGGAGCATTGTGATGACCGTGGTCATGGGGCATTGTAATGACAGGGGCAAAGGGGCATTGTGATGACAGTGGTCATGGAGCATTGTGATGAAAGGGGTCATGGAGCCCTGTGATTACAGGGGCCATGTATAATTGTGTTGACAAAGGCCATGGAGCATTGTGATGACAGTTGTCATGGAGCATTGTGTTGAAAGGGGCATGGAGCATTGTGAACAACAATGGTCATGGAGCATTGTGATGACTGGTATCATGGAGCATTGTTATGAAGAAGGTCATGGGGCAGTGTAATGACAAGTATCATGGAGCATGTGACGAAAGGAGTCATGGAGCATTGTGATTAAATGGATCATGAGTCATTTGATGACAAGAGTCATGGAACATTGTGATGACAGGGATCATGGAGCATTGTGATGAGAGGGGCCTTGGAGCATTATGATGATAGGCGTCATGGGGTATTGTGATGAGAGTGGTCATAGAGCATTGTGATGAAAGGGATCATGGAGCAGTGTGATTACAGGGGCCATGGCACATTCTGAATGCATAGGCCATGGAACAATGAAATGACAGGGTCAAGGAGCATTGTGATATAAGTTGTCATGGAGCATTGTGATGACAAGTGTCCATGAACATTGTGATGACATGGTTTATGGAGCATTGTGATGACAAGTGCCATGGCGAATTGTGATGACAGGTGTCATGGGGCATTGTGATGACAGTGGTCATATAGAATTGTGTTGAAATGTATCATGGAGGACTCTGATGACAGGGGCCGTGGAGCACAGTGATGAGAGTGGTCATCTAGAATTGTGATGAAATATACAAGGGAGCATTTTGATGACAGGTGTCGTGGAGCACCGAAATTACAGGGGCCATGGAGCATTGTGAATACAAAGGTCATGGAGCATTGAGATGACAGAGGTCATGGATCATTGTGATGAAAAGGGTCCTGGAAACTTGTGATGACACGGTTCAGGGAGCATTGTGATGACAAGGTTCATCAAGCATTGTGATGACAGGGGTCATGGAGCATTGTGATGACAAAGGCCATGGAATATTTTGATGACAAGAATTCTGGAGCACTGTGATGACAAGCGCATGGACCATTGTGATTATAGAGACCATGGAGCATTGTGATGACAAGGGCCATGGAGCTATGTCATGATAGGTCTTATCTGGCATTGTGATGAGGGTGGTCATGGAGCATTGTGATAAAAGTTGTCATGAAGCACTGTTATTACAGGGGCCATGTAGAATTTTGATGACAAAGGCCATGGAGCATTGTGATGACAGGCATCATGGAGCAATTTGATGAAAGTTGTCATGGAGTATTGTGATGAAATGTGCCATGGAACATTGTGAAGACAAGTGTCCTGGAGCATTGTGATGACAAGGGCCATGGCCAATTATGATGACAGGTGTCATGGAGCATTTTGATGACAGTGGTCATCTATCATTATGATGAAAGGTATCACGGAGCACTGTGATGACAGGGGCCATGGAGCATTTTGATAACACGGGCATGGAGCATTATGATGAGGAATGATCTGGAGCATTGCGATGACAAGGGTATGGAGCATTGTGATTACAGGGGCCAGGGAGCATTGAGATGACAAGGGCAGGGAACATGGTGATGACAGCGGTCATGGGTCAATTTGATGATATCTGTCATGGAACATTGTGCTGACAGGGGCCATAGAGCATTGTGATGACAGGTGTCATGTGGCCTTGTGATGACAGTGGTCATAGAACGTTGTGATGAAAAGGATCATGGAGCAATGTGATTACAGGGGCCATGGAGCATTGTGAATACATAGGCCATGGAGGATTGTGATGACAGGGGTCAAGGAGCATTGTGATGAAAGTGGTCATGGAGCATTGTGAGGACACGGGCATGGAGCATTATGATGAGAAGAGTTATGGAGCATTGTGATGACAAGAGTATGGAGCATTGTGATTACAGGGGACCAGGAGCATTGTGATTACATGGGCAGTGAATATTGTGATGACATGGGTCATGGAGCACTGTGATGCCAAGTGTCATGGAACATTGTGATGACAGGGATCATGGAGCATTGTGATGAGAGGGGCCTTGGAGCATTATGATGATAGGCGTCATGGGGTACTGTGAAGAGAGTGGTCATAGAGCATTGTGATGAAAGGGATCATGGAGCGATGTGATTACAGGGGCCATGGCACATTGTGAATGCATAGGCCATGGAGCAATGAAATGACAGGAGTCAAGGAGCATTGTGGTGTAAGTTGTCATGGAGCATTGTGATGACAATTGTCCATGAACCTTGTGATGACATGGTTTATAGAGCATTGTGATGGCAAGTGCCATGGCGAATTGTGATGACAGGTGTCATGGGGCATTGTGATGACAGTGGTCATATAGAATTGTGTTGAAAGGTATCATGGAGGACTCTGATGACAGGGGCCGTGGAGCACTGTGATGAGAGTGGTCATCTAAAAGTGTGATGAAATATACCAGGGAGCATGTTGATGACAGGGGTCGTGGAGCACCGCAATTACAGGGGCCATGGAGCATTGTGAATACAAAGGTCATGGAGCATTGAGATGACAAGTGTCCTGGAAACTTGTGATGACACGGTTCAGGGAGCATTGTGATGACAAGGTTCATCAAGCATTGTGATGACAGGGGTCATGGAGCATTGTGATGACAAAGGCCATAGAACATTTTGATGACAAGAAATCTGGAGCACTGTGATGACAAGCGCATGGAGCATTGTGATTATAGGGACCATGGAGAATCGTGATGACAAGGGTCATGGAGCATTGTCATGATAGGTCTTATCTGGCATTGTGATGAGGGTGGTCATGGAGCATTGTGATAAAAGTTGTCATGAAGTACTGTTATTACAGGGGCCATGTAGAATTTTGATGACAAAGGCCATGGAGCATTGTGATGACAGGCATCATGGAGCAATTTGATGAAAGTTGTCATGGAGCATTGTGATGAAATGTGCCATGGAACATTGTGAAGACAAGTGTCCTGGAGCATTGTGATGACAAGGGCCATGGCCAATTATGATGACAGGTGTCATGGAGCATTTTGATGACAGTGGTCATCTATCATTATGATGAAAGGTATCACGGAGCACTGTGATGACAGGGGCCATGGAGCAATGTGATGACACGGGGATGGAGCATTATGATGAGGAATGATCTGGAGCATTGCGATGACAAGGGTATGGAGCATTGTGATTACAGGGGCCAGGGAGCATTGAGATGACAAGGGCAGGGAACATTGTGATGACAGCGGTCATGGGTCAATATGATGATATTTGTCATGGAACATTGTGCTGACAGGGGCCATAGAGCATTGTGATGACAGGTGTCATGTGGCCTTGTGATGACAGTGGTCATAGAACGTTGTGATGAAAAGGATCATGGAGCAATGTGATTACAGGGGCCATGGAGCATTGTGAATACATAGGCCATGGAGGATTGTGATGACAGGGGTCAAGGAGCATTGTGATGAAAGTGGTCATGGAGCATTGTGAGGACACGGGCATGGAGCATTATGATGACAAGAGTTATGGAGCATTGTGATGACAAGAGTATGGAGCATTGTGATTACAGGGGACCAGGAGCATTGTGATTACATGGGCAGTGAATATTGTGATGACATGGGTCATGGAGCACTGTGATGACAAGTGTCATGGAACATTGTGATGACAGGGATCATGGAGCATTTTGATGAGAGGGGCCTTGGAGCATTATGATGATAGGCGTCATGGGGTATTGTGATGAGAGTGGTCATAGAGCATTGTGATGAAAGGGATCATGGAGCGATGTGATTACAGGGGCCATGGCACATTGTGAATGCATAGGCCATGGAGCAATGAAATGACAGGAGTCAAGGAGCATTGTGGTGTAAGTTGTCATGGAGCATTGTGATGACAATTGTCCATGAACCTTGTGATGACATGGTTTATAGAGCATTGTGATGGCAAGTGCCATGGCGAATTGTGATGACAGGTGTCATGGGGCATTGTGATGACATTGGTCATATAGAATTGTGTTGAAAGGTATCATGGAGGACTCTGATGACAGGGGCCGTGGAGCACTGTGATGAGAGTGGTCATCTAAAAGTGTGATGAAATATACCAGGGAGCATGTTGATGACAGGGGTCGTGGAGCACCGCAATTACAGGGGCCATGGAGCATTGTGAATACAAAGGTCATGGAGCATTGAGATGACAAGGGTCCTGGAAACTTGTGATGACACGGTTCAGGGAGCATTGTGATGACAAGGTTCATCAAGCATTGTGATGACAGGGGTCATGGAGCATTGTGATGACAAAGGCCATGGAACATTTTGATGACAAGAATTCTGGAGCACTGTGATGACAAGCGCATGGAGCATTGTGATTATAGGGACCATGGAGCATTGTGATGACAAGGGTCATGGAGCATTGTCATGATAGGTCTTATCTGGCATTGTGATGAGGGTGGTCATGGAGCATTGTGATAAAAGTTGTCATGAAGCACTGTTATTACAGGGGCCATGTAGAATTTTGATGACAAAGGCCATGGAGCATTGTGATGACAGGCATCATGGAGCAATTTGATGAAAGTTGTCATGGAGCATTGTGATGAAATGTGCCATGGAACATTGTGAAGACAAGTGTCCTGGAGCATTGTGATGACAAGGGCCATGGCCAATTAAGATGACAGGTGTCATGGAGCATTTTGATGACAGTGGTCATCTATCATTATGATGAAAGGTATCACGGAGCACTGTGATGACAGGGGCCATGGAGCATTTTGATGACACGGGCATGGAGCATTATGATGAGGAATGATCTGGAGCATTGCGATGACAAGGGTATGGAGCATTGTGATTACAGGGGCCAGGGAGCATTGAGATGACAAGGGCAGGGAACATTGTGATGACAGCGGTCATGGGTCAATTTGATGATATCTGCCATGGAACATTGTGCTGACAGGGGCCATAGAGCATTGTGATGACAGGTGTCATGTGGCCTTATGATGACAGTGGTCATAGAACTTTGTGATGAAAAGGATCATGGAGCAATGTGATTACAGGGGCCATGGAGCATTGTGAATACATAGGCCATGGAGGATTGTGATGACAGGGGTCAAGGAGCAGTGTGATGAAAGTGGTCATGGAGCATTGTGAGGACACGGGCATGGAGCATTATGATGAGAAGAGTTATGGAGCATTGTGATGACAAGAGTATGGAGCATTGTGATTACAGGGGACCAGGAGCATTGTGATTACATGGGCAGTGAATATTGTGATGACATGGGTCATGGAGCACTGTGATGACAAGTGTCATGGAACATTGTGATGACAGGGATCATGGAGCATTGTGATGAGAGGGGCCTTGGAGCATTATGATGATAGGCGTCATGGGGTATTGTGATGAGAGTGGTCATAGAGCATTGTGATGAAAGGGATCATGGAGCGATGTGATTACAGGGGCCATGGCACATTGTGAATGCATAGGCCATGGAGCAATGAAATGACAGGAGTCAAGGAGCATTGTGGTGTAAGTTGTCATGGAGCATTGTGATGACAATTGTCCATGAACCTTGTGATGACATGGTTTATAGAGCATTGTGATGGCAAGTGCCATGGCGAATTGTGATGACAGGTGTCATGGGGCATTGTGATGACAATGGTCATATAGAATTGTGTTGAAAGGTATCATGGAGCACTCTGATGACAGGGGCCGTGGAGCACTGTGATGAGAGTGGTCATCTAAAAGTGTGATGAAATATACCAGGGAGCATGTTGATGACAGGGGTCGTGGAGCACCGCAATTCCAGGGGCCATGGAGCATTGTGAATACAAAGGTCATGGAGCATTGAGATGACAAGGGTCCTGGAAACTTGTGATGACACGGTTCAGGGAGCATTGTGATGACAAGGTTCATCAAGGATTGTGATGACAGGGGTCATGGAGCATTGTGATGACAAAGGCCATGGAACATTTTGATGACAAGAATTCTGGAGCACTGCGATGACAAGCGCATGGAGCATTGTGATTATAGGGACCATGGAGCATTGTGATGACAAGGGTCATGGAGCATTGTCATGATAGGTCTTATCTGGCATTGTGATGAGGGTGGTCATGGAGCATTGTGATAAAAGTTGTCATGAAGCACTGTTATTACAGGGGCCATGTAGAATTTTGATGACAAAGGCCATGGAGCATTGTGATGACAGGCATCATGGAGCAATTTGATGAAAGTTGTCATGGAGCATTGTGATGAAATGTGCCATGGAACATTGTGAAGACAAGTGTCCTGGAGCATTGTGATGACAAGGGCCATGGCCAATTATGATGACAGGTGTCATGGAGCATTTTGATGACAGTGGTCATCTATCATTATGATGAAAGGTATCACGGAGCACTGTGATGACAGGGGCCATGGAGCAATGTGATGACACGGGGATGGAGCATTATGATGAGGAATGATCTGGAGCATTGCGATGACAAGGGTATGGAGCATTGTGATTACAGGGGCCAGGGAGCATTGAGATGACAAGGGCAGGGAACATTGTGATGACAGCGGTCATGGGTCAATATGATGATATTTGTCATGGAACATTGTGCTGACAGGGGCCATAGAGCATTGTGATGACAGGTGTCATGTGGCCTTGTGATGACAGTGGTCATAGAACGTTGTGATGAAAAGGATCATGGAGCAATGTGATTACAGGGGCCATGGAGCATTGTGAATACATAGGCCATGGAGGATTGTGATGACAGGGGTCAAGGAGCATTGTGATGAAAGTGGTCATGGAGCATTGTGAGGACACGGGCATGGAGCATTATGATGACAAGAGTTATGGAGCATTGTGATGACAAGAGTATGGAGCATTGTGATTACAGGGGACCAGGAGCATTGTGATTACATGGGCAGTGAATATTGTGATGACATGGGTCATGGAGCACTGTGATGACAAGTGTCATGGAACATTGTGATGACAGGGATCATGGAGCATTGTGATGAGAGGGGCCTTGGAGCATTATGATGATAGGCGTCATGGGGTATTGTGATGAGAGTGGTCATAGAGCATTGTGATGAAAGGGATCATGGAGCGATGTGATTACAGGGGCCATGGCACATTGTGAATGCATAGGCCATGGAGCAATGAAATGACAGGAGTCAAGGAGCATTGTGGTGTAAGTTGTCATGGAGCATTGTGATGACAATTGTCCATGAACCTTGTGATGACATGGTTTATAGAGCATTGTGATGGCAAGTGCCATGGCGAATTGTGATGACAGGTGTCATGGGGCATTGTGATGACAGTGGTCATATAGAATTGTGTTGAAAGGTATCATGGAGGACTCTGATGACAGGGGCCGTGGATCACTGTGATGAGAGTGGTCATCAAAAAGTGTGATGAAATATACCAGGGAGCATGTTGATGACAGGGGTCGTGGAGCACCGCAATTACAGGGGCCATGGAGCATTGTGAATACAAAGGTCATGGAGCATTGAGATGACAAGGGTTCTGGAAACTTGTGATGACACGGTTCAGGGAGCATTGTGATGACAAGGTTCATCAAGCATTGTGATGACAGGGGTCATGGAGCATTGTGATGACAAAGGCCATGGAACATTTTGATGACAAGAATTCTGGAGCACTGCGATGACAAGCGCATGGAGCATTGTGATTATAGGGACCATGGAGCATTGTGATGACAAGGGTCATGGAGCATTGTCATGATAGGTCTTATCTGTCATTGTGATGAGGGTGGTCATGGAGCATTGTGATAAAAGTTGTCATGAAGCACTGTTATTACAGGTGCCATGTAGAATTTTGATGACAAAGGCCATGGAGCATTGTGATGAGAGGCATCATGGAGCAATTTGATGAAAGTTGTCATGGAGCATTGTGATGAAATGTGCCATGGAACATTGTGAAGACAAGTGTCCTGGAGCATTGTGATGACAAGGGCCATGGCCAATTATGATGACAGGTGTCATGGAGCATTTTGATGACAGTGGTCATCTATCATTATGATGAAAGGTATCACGGAGCACTGTGATGACAGGGGCCATGGAGCAATGTGATGACACGGGGATGGAGCATTATGATGAGGAATGATCTGGAGCATTGCGATGAAAAGGGTATGGAGCATTGTGATTACAGGGGCCAGGGAACATTGTGATGACAGCGGTCATGGGTCAATATGATGATATTTGTCATGGAACATTGTGCTGACAGGGGCCATAGAACACTGTGATGACAGGTGTCATGTGGCCTTGTGATGACAGTGGTCATAGAACGTTGTGATGAAAAGGATCATGGAGCAATGTGATTACAGGGGCCATGGAACATTGTGAATACAAAGGTCATGGAGCATTGAGATGACAGGGGTCATGGATCATTGTGATGACAAGGGTCCTGGTACCTTGTGACGAAACGGTTCATGGAATATTGTGATGACAAAGTTCATCAAGCATTTTGTTGACAGGGGTCATGGAGCTTTGTGATGACAAAGGCCATGGAATATTTTGATGACAAGTATTCTGGAGCACTGTGATGACAAGCGCATGGAGCATTGTGATTATAGGGACCATGGAGCATTGTGATGACAAGGGTCTTCGAGCATTGTGATGACAGGGGTCATGGAGCATTGTGATGAAGGGGATCATGGAGCATTATGATTACAGGGGCCATGGAGCATTTTGAATGCATAGGCCATGGAGCACTGTAATGACAGTGGTCATGGAGCCTTGTGATGAGTGTGGTCATAGTTCATTGTGATGATAAGTGTCCAGGAACAGTGTGATGACATGGATCATGGATCATTGTGATGACAAGGGCCATGGCGAATTGTGATGACAGGTGTCATGGGGCATTGTGATGACAGTGGTCATCTAGAATTGTCATGAAAGGTAACATGGAGCACTGTGATAATAGGGGCCATGGAGCAATGTGATGACAAAGGCCCTGGAGCATTCTGATGACAGGTGCCATGCAGCATTGAGATGAAAGTGGTCATGGATCATTGTGATGACAGGTGTCATGGAGCATTGTTATGAAAGGGGTCATGGAGCACTGTGATTAAATGGATCCTGGGCCATTGTGATGATAAGAGCATGTATAATTTTGATGACAAGTGGCATAGAGACTTGTGCTGAATGGGGTACTGGAGCATTGTGAGGAAACGTGCCATGGAGCATTGTGATTATAAGGCATGGAGCATTGTGATAACAAGTGACATGAGCATTGTGATGAAAGAGGTATTGGAGCATTGTGAGGAAAGGGGTCATGGATCATTTTGATTACTCGGATCATGGATCATTGTGATTACTCGGATCATGGAGCATTGGGAAGACAAAGGAATGGAGCATTGTGATGACATGACTTCTGGAGCATTTTGATGACACGGGCATGGAGAATTGTGATTACAGGGGCCATGGTGCATTATGATGACAACTGCATTCAGCATTGTGATGACAAGGGGCATGGGGCATTGTGATGAAAGGCCAACTGGAGCCTTGTGAAGAAAGGTGTCATGGGTCATTGTGATTAGAGCGATCATGGAACATTGTGATGACAGTGGTCATGGAGCCTTGTAATGACAGGGGCAATTGGGCATTGTGATGACAGTGGTCATGGAGCATTGTGATGAAAGGGGTCATGGAACACTGTGATTACAGGGGCCATGTATAATTGTGATGACAAAGGCCATGGAGCATTGTGATGACACTTGTCATGGAGCGTTGTGTTGAAAGGGGCATGGAGCATTGTGAACGACAATGGTCATGGAGCATTGTGATGACTGGTATCATGGAGCATTGTTATGAAGAAGGTCATTGGGCAGTGTAATGACAAGTATCATGGAGCATGTGATGAAAGGAGTCATGGAGCATTGTTTTTAAATGGATCATGAGTCATTTTGATGACAAGAGTCATGGAACATTGTGATGACAGGGATCATGGAGCATTGTGATGAGAGGGGCCTTGGAGCATTATGATGATAGGCGTCATGGGGCATTGTGATGAGAGTGGTCATAGAGCATTGTGATGAAAGGGATCATGGAACAATGTGATTACAGGGGCCATGGCACATTGTGAATGCATAGGCCATGGAGCAATGAAATGACAGGGGTCAAGGATCATTGTGATGTAAGTTGTCATGGAGCATTGTGATGACAAGTGTCCATGAACATTGTGATGACATGGTTTATGGAGCATTGTGATGACACGTGCCATGGCGAATTGTGATGACAGGTGTCATGGGGCATTGTGATGACAGTGGTCATATAGAATTGTGTTGAAAGATATCATGGAGGACTCTGATGACAGGGGCCGTGGAGCACAGTGATGAGAGTGGTCATCTAGAATTGTGATGAAATATACAACGGAGCATTTTGATGACAGGGGTCGTGGAGCACCGAAATTACAGGGGCCATGGAGCATTGTGAATACAAAGTCATGGAGCATTGAGATGACAGAGGTCATGGATCATTGTGATGACAAGGGTCTTGAATACTTGTGATGACACGGTTCAGGGAGCATTGTGATGACAAGGTTCATCAAGCATTGTGATGACAGGGGTCATGGAGCATTGTGATGACAAAGGCCATGGAATATTTTGATGACAAGAATTCTGGAGCACTGTGATGACAAGCGCATGGAGCATTGTGATTATAGGGACCATGGAGCATTGTGATGACAAGGGTCTTCGAGGATTGTGATGAGACGCGTCATGGAGCATTGTGATGAAGGGGATCATGGAGCAATGTGATTACAGGGGCCATGGAGCATTTTGAATGCACAGGCCATGGAGCACTGTGATGACAGGGGTCATGGAGCATTGTGACGAATGTGGTCATAGTTCATTGTGGTGATAAGTGTCCGGGAACAGCGTGATGACATGGATCATGGAGCATTGTGATGACAAGGGCCATGGTGAATTGTGATGACAGTTGTCCTGGAGCATTGTGTTGAAAGGGGCATGGAGCATTGTGACGACAATGGTCATGGAGCATTGTGATGACTGGTATCATGGAGCATTGTTATGAAGAAGGTCATGGGGCAGTGTAATGAGTAGTATCATGGAGCATGTGATGAAAGGAGTCATGGAGCATTGTGATTAAATGGATCATGAGGCATTTTGATGACAAGAGTCATGGAACATTGTGATGACAAGGATAATGGAGCATTGTGATGACAAGGGCTATGGAGCATTGTGATGATTGGGGTTATGGGGCATGGTGATGACAGTGGTCATGGAGCATTGTGAAGACAAAGACCACGGAGCATTGTGATGACAGGTGTCATGGAGCATTGTGATGAAAGGGGTCATGGATCACTACGATGACATGGGTAATGGAGCATTGTGATGATATGGGTATGGAGCATTGTGATGACAGGGGCCAGGGAGCTTTGAGATGACAAGGGCAGGGAACATTGTGATGACAGCGGTCATGGATCATTGTGATGAGATCTGTCATGGAACATTGTGCTGACAGGGGCCATAGAGCATTGTGATGACAGGTGTCATGTGGCCTTGTGATGACAGTTGTCATAGAACATTGTGATGAAAAGGATCATGGAGCAATGTGATTAAAGGGGCCATGGAACATGTGAATACATAGGCCATGGAGGATTGTGATGACAGGGGTCAAGGAGCATTGTGATGAAAGTGGTCATGGAGCATTGTGAGGACACGGGCATGGAGCATTCTGATGACAGGTGCCATGCAGCATTTAGATGAAACGGGTCATGGATCATTGTGATGACAGGTGTCATGGAACATTGTTATGAAAGGGGTCATGGAGCACTGTGATTAAATCGATCCTGGGCCATTGTGATGATAAGAGCATGTATAATTTTGAAGACAAGTGGCATAGAGACTTGTGATGAATGGGGTACTGGAGCATTGTGAGGAAACGTGCCATGGAGCATTGTGATTATAAGGCTTGGAGCATTGTGATAACAAGTGACATGAGCATTGTGATGAAAGAGGTATTGGAGCATTGTGAGGAAAGTGGTCATGGATCATTGTGATTACTCGGATCATGGATCATTGTGATTACTCGGATCATGGAGCATTGTGAAGACAAAGGAATGGAGCATTGTGATGACATGACTTCTGGAGCATTTTGATGACAAGGGCATGGAGAATTGTGATTACAGGGGCCATGGTGCATTGTGATGACAACTGCATTCAGCATTGTGATGACAAGGGGCATGGGGCATTGTGATGAAAGGCGAACTGGAGCCTTGTGAAGAAAGGTGTCATGGGTCATTGTGATTACAGCGATCATGGAACATTGTGATGACAGTGGTCATGGAGCATTGTAATGACAGGGGCAATGGGGCATTGTGATGACAGTGGTTATGGAGCATTGTGATGAAAGGGGTCATGGAGCACTGTGATTACAGGGGCCATGTATAATTGTGATGACAAAGGCCATGGAGCATTGTGATGACAGTTGTCATGGAGCATTGCGTTGAAAGGGGCATGGAGCATTGTGATGACAATGGTCATGGAGCATTGTGATTATAGGGACCATGGAGCATTATGATGACAAGGGTCTTCGAGCATTGTGATGACAGGGGTCATGGAGCATTGTGATGAAGGGGATCATGGAGCAATATGATTACAGTTGCCATGGAGCATTTTGAATGCATAGGCCATGGAGCACTGTGATGACAGGGGTCATGGAGGCTTGTGATGAGTGTGGTCATAGTTCATTGTGATGATAAGTGTCCAGGAACAGTGTGATGACATGGATCATGGAGCATTGTGATGACAAGGGCCATGGCGTATTGTGATGACAGGTGTCATGGGGCATTGTGATGACAGTGGTCATCTAGAAATGTGATGAAAGGTAACATGGAGCACTGTGATAATAGGGGCCATGGAGCATTGTGATGACAAAGGTCATGGAGCATTGAGATGACAGAAGTCATGGATCATTGTGATGACAAGGGTCCTGGAAACTTGTGATGACACGGTTCAGGGAGCATTGTGATGACAAGGTTCATCAAGCATTGCGATGACAGGGGTCATGGAACATTGTGATGACAAAGGCCATGGAACATTTTGATGACAAGAATTCAGGAGCACTGTGATGACAAGTGCATGGAGCATTGTGATTATAGGGACCATGGAGCATTGTGATGACAAGGGCCATGGAGCATTGTCATGATAGGTCTTATCTGGCATTGTGATGAGTGTTGTCATGGAGCATTGTGATAAAAGTTGTCATGAAGCACTGTTATTACAGTGGCCATGTAGAATTTTGATGACAAAGGCCATGGAGCATTGTGATGACAGGCATCATGGAGCAATTTGATGAAAGTTGTCATGGAGCATTGTGATGAAATGCGCCATGGAACATTGTGAAGACAAGTGTCCTGGAGCATTGTGATGACAAGGGCCATGGCCAATTATGATGACAGGTGTCATGGAGCATTTTGATGACAGTGGTCATCTATCATTATTATGAAAGGTATCATGGAGCACTGTGATGACAGGGGCCATGGAGCATTGTGATGACACGGGCATGGAGCATTTTGATGAGGAATGATCTGGAGCATTGCGACGACAAGTGTATGGAGCATTGTGATTACAGGGGCCAGGGAGCATTGAGATGACAAGGGCAGGGAACATTGTGATGACAGCGGTCATGGGTCAATATGATGATATCTGTCATGGAACATTGTGCTGACAGGGGCCATAGAGCATTGTGATGACAGGTGTCATGTGGCCTTGTGATGACAGTGGTCATAGAGCGTTGTGATGAAAAGGATCATGGAGCAATGTGATTACAGGGGCCATGGAGCATTGTGAATACATAGGCCATGGAGGATTGTGATGACAGGGGTCAAGGAGCATTGTGATGAAAGTGGTCATGGAGCATTGTGAGGACACGGGCATGGAGCATTATGACGACAAGAGTTCTGGAGCATTGTGATGACAAGGGTATGGAGCATTGTGATTACAGGGGACCAGGAGCATTGTGATTACATGGGCAGTGAATACTGTGATGACAGGGATCAAGGAGCACTGTGATGCCAAGTGTCATGGAACATTGTGATGACAGGGATCATGGAGCATTGTGATGAGAGGGGCCTTGGAGCATTATGATGATAGGCGTCATGGGGTATTGTGATGAGAGTGGTCATAGAGCATTGTGATGAAAGGGATCATGGAGCGATGTGATTAGAGGGGCCATGGCACATTGTGAATGCATAGGCCATGGAGCAATGAAATGACAGGGGTCAAGGAGCATTGTGATATAAGTTGTCATGGAGCATTGTGATGACAAGTGTCCATGAACATTGTGATGACATGGTTTATGGAGCATTGTGATGACAAGTGCCATGGCGAATTGTGATGACAGTTGTCATGGGGCATTGTGATGACAGTGGTCATATAGAATTGTGTTGAAATGTATCATGGACGACTCTGATGACAGGGGCCTTGGAGCACTGTGATGAGAGTGGTCATCTAGAATTGTGATGAAATATACCAGGGAGCATTTTGATGACAGGGGTCGTGGAGCACCGCAATTACAGGGGCCAAGGAGCATTGTGAATACAAAGGTCATAGAGCATTGAGATGACAGGGGTCATGGATCATTGTGATGACAAGGGTCCCGGAACCTCGTGACGAAACGGTTCATGGAACATTGTGATGACAAAGTTCATCAAGCATTGTGATGACATGGGTCATGGAGCATTGTGATGAAGGGGATCATGGAGCAATATGATTACAGGGGCCATGGAGCATTTTGAATGCATAGGCCATGGAGCACTGTGATGACAGGGTCATGGAGCCTTGTGATGAGTGTGGTCATAGTTCATTGTGATGATAAGTGTCCAGAAACAGTGTGATGACATGGATCATGGAGCATTGTGATGACAAGGGCCATGGCGAATTGTGATGACAGGTGTCATGGGTCATTGTGATGACAGTGGTCATCTAGAATTGTGATGAAAGGTAACATGGAGCACTGTGATAATAGGGGCCATGGAGCATTGTGATGGCAAAGGCCCTGGAGCATTCTGATGACAGGTGCCATGCAGCATTGAGATGAAACGGGTCATGGATCATTGTGATGACAGGTGTCATGGAGCATTGTTATGAAAGGGGTCATGGAGCACTGTGATTAAATGGATCCTGGGCCATTGTGATGATAAGAGCATGTATAATTTTGATGACAAGTGGCATAGAGACTTGTGATGAATGGGGTACTGGAGCATTGTGAGGAAACGTGCCATGGAGCATTGTGATTATAAGGCATGGAGCATTGTGATAACAAGTGACATGAGCATTGTGATGAAAGAGGTATTGGAGCATTGTGAGGAAAGGGGTCATGGATCATTGTGATTACTCGGATCATGGAGCATTGTGATGACCGTGGTCATGGGGCATTGTAATGACAGGGGCAAAGGGGCATTGTGATGACAGTGGTCATGGAGCATTGTGATGAAAGGGGTCATGGAGCCCTGTGATTACAGGGGCCATGTATAATTGTGTTGACAAAGGCCATGGAGCATTGTGATGACAGTTGTCATGGAGCATTGTGTTGAAAGGGGCATGGAGCATTGTGAACAACAATGGTCATGGAGCATTGTGATGACTGGTATCATGGAGCATTGTTATGAAGAAGGTCATGGGGCAGTGTAATGACAAGTATCATGGAGCATGTGACGAAAGGAGTCATGGAGCATTGTGATTAAATGGATCATGAGTCATTTGATGACAAGAGTCATGGAACATTGTGATGACAGGGATCATGGAGCATTGTGATGAGAGGGGCCTTGGAGCATTATGATGATAGGCGTCATGGGGTATTGTGATGAGAGTGGTCATAGAGCATTGTGATGAAAGGGATCATGGAGCAGTGTGATTACAGGGGCCATGGCACATTCTGAATGCATAGGCCATGGAACAATGAAATGACAGGGTCAAGGAGCATTGTGATATAAGTTGTCATGGAGCATTGTGATGACAAGTGTCCATGAACATTGTGATGACATGGTTTATGGAGCATTGTGATGACAAGTGCCATGGCGAATTGTGATGACAGGTGTCATGGGGCATTGTGATGACAGTGGTCATATAGAATTGTGTTGAAATGTATCATGGAGGACTCTGATGACAGGGGCCGTGGAGCACAGTGATGAGAGTGGTCATCTAGAATTGTGATGAAATATACAAGGGAGCATTTTGATGACAGGTGTCGTGGAGCACCGAAATTACAGGGGCCATGGAGCATTGTGAATACAAAGGTCATGGAGCATTGAGATGACAGAGGTCATGGATCATTGTGATGAAAAGGGTCCTGGAAACTTGTGATGACACGGTTCAGGGAGCATTGTGATGACAAGGTTCATCAAGCATTGTGATGACAGGGGTCATGGAGCATTGTGATGACAAAGGCCATGGAATATTTTGATGACAAGAATTCTGGAGCACTGTGATGACAAGCGCATGGACCATTGTGATTATAGAGACCATGGAGCATTGTGATGACAAGGGCCATGGAGCTATGTCATGATAGGTCTTATCTGGCATTGTGATGAGGGTGGTCATGGAGCATTGTGATAAAAGTTGTCATGAAGCACTGTTATTACAGGGGCCATGTAGAATTTTGATGAAAAAGGCCATGGAGCATTGTGATGACAGGCATCATGGAGCAATTTGATGAAAGTTGTCATGGAGTATTGTGATGAAATGTGCCATGGAACATTGTGAAGACAAGTGTCCTGGAGCATTGTGATGACAAGGGCCATGGCCAATTATGATGACAGGTGTCATGGAGCATTTTGATGACAGTGGTCATCTATCATTATGATGAAAGGTATCACGGAGCACTGTGATGACAGGGGCCATGGAGCATTTTGATAACACGGGCATGGAGCATTATGATGAGGAATGATCTGGAGCATTGCGATGACAAGGGTATGGAGCATTGTGATTACAGGGGTCAGGGAGCATTGAGATGACAAGGGCAGGGAACATGGTGATGACAGCGGTCATGGGTCAATTTGATGATATCTGTCATGGAACATTGTGCTGACAGGGGCCATAGAGCATTGTGATGACAGGTGTCATGTGGCCTTGTGATGACAGTGGTCATAGAACGTTGTGATGAAAAGGATCATGGAGCAATGTGATTACAGGGGCCATGGAGCATTGTGAATACATAGGCCATGGAGGATTGTGATGACAGGGGTCAAGGAGCATTGTGATGAAAGTGGTCATGGAGCATTGTGAGGACACGGGCATGGAGCATTATGATGAGAAGAGTTATGGAGCATTGTGATGACAAGAGTATGGAGCATTGTGATTACAGGGGACCAGGAGCATTGTGATTACATGGGCAGTGAATATTGTGATGACATGGGTCATGGAGCACTGTGATGCCAAGTGTCATGGAACATTGTGATGACAGGGATCATGGAGCATTGTGATGAGAGGGGCCTTGGAGCATTATGATGATAGGCGTCATGGGGTATTGTGATGAGAGTGGTCATAGAGCATTGTGATGAAAGGGATCATGGAGCAATGTGATTACAGGGGCCATGGCACATTGTGAATGCATAGGCCATGGAGCAATGAAATGACAGGAGTCAAGGAGCATTGTGGTGTAAGTTGTCATGGAGCATTGTGATGACAATTGTCCATGAACCTTGTGATGACATGGTTTATAGAGCATTGTGATGGCAAGTGCCATGGCGAATTGTGATGACAGGTGTCATGGGGCATTGTGATGACAGTGGTCATATAGAATTGTGTTGAAAGGTATCATGGAGGACTCTGATGACAGGGGCCGTGGAGCACTGTGATGAGAGTGGTCATCTAAAAGTGTGATGAAATATACCAGGGAGCATGTTGATGACAGGGGTCGTGGAGCACCGCAATTACAGGGGCCATGGAGCATTGTGAATACAAAGGTCATGGAGCATTGAGATGACAAGTGTCCTGGAAACTTGTGATGACACGGTTCAGGGAGCATTGTGATGACAAGGTTCATCAAGCATTGTGATGACAGGGGTCATGGAGCATTGTGATGACAAAGGCCATAGAACATTTTGATGACAAGAAATCTGGAGCACTGTGATGACAAGCGCATGGAGCATTGTGATTATAGGGACCATGGAGAATCGTGATGACAAGGGTCATGGAGCATTGTCATGATAGGTCTTATCTGGCATTGTGATGAGGGTGGTCATGGAGCATTGTGATAAAAGTTGTCATGAAGTACTGTTATTACAGGGGCCATGTAGAATTTTGATGACAAAGGCCATGGAGCATTGTGATGACAGGCATCATGGAGCAATTTGATGAAAGTTGTCATGGAGCATTGTGATGAAATGTGCCATGGAACATTGTGAAGACAAGTGTCCTGGAGCATTGTGATGACAAGGGCCATGGCCAATTATGATGACAGGTGTCATGGAGCATTTTGATGACAGTGGTCATCTATCATTATGATGAAAGGTATCACGGAGCACTGTGATGACAGGGGCCATGGAGCAATGTGATGACACGGGGATGGAGCATTATGATGAGGAATGATCTGGAGCATTGCGATGACAAGGGTATGGAGCATTGTGATTACAGGGGCCAGGGAACATTGAGATGACAAGGGCAGGGAACATTGTGATGACAGCGGTCATGGGTCAATATGATGATATTTGTCATGGAACATTGTGCTGACAGGGGCCATAGAGCATTGTGATGACAGGTGTCATGTGGCCTTGTGATGACAGTGGTCATAGAACGTTGTGATGAAAAGGATCATGGAGCAATGTGATTACAGGGGCCATGGAGCATTGTGAATACATAGGCCATGGAGGATTGTGATGACAGGGGTCAAGGAGCATTGTGATGAAAGTGGTCATGGAGCATTGTGAGGACACAGGCATGGAGCATTATGATGACAAGAGTTATGGAGCATTGTGATGACAAGAGTATGGAGCATTGTGACTACAAGGGACCAGGAGCATTGTGATTACATGGGCAGTGAATATTGTGATGACATGGGTCATGGAGCACTGTGATGACAAGTGTCATGGAACATTGTGATGACAGGGATCATGGAGCATTGTGATGAGAGGGGCCTTGGAGCATTATGATGATAGGCGTCATGGGGTATTGTGATGAGAGTGGTCATAGAGCATTGTGATGAAAGGGATCATGGAGCGATGTGATTACAGGGGCCATGGCACATTGTGAATGCATAGGCCATGGAGCAATGAAATGACAGGAGTCAAGGAGCATTGTGGTGTAAGTTGTCATGGAGCATTGTGATGACAATTGTCCATGAACCTTGTGATGACATGGTTTATAGAGCATTGTGATGGCAAGTGCCATGGCGAATTGTGATGACAGGTGTCATGGGGCATTGTGATGACATTGGTCATATAGAATTGTGTTGAAAGGTATCATGGAGCACTCTGATGACAGGGGCCGTGGAGCACTGTGATGAGAGTGGTCATCTAAAAGTGTGATGAAATATACCAGGGAGCATGTTGATGACAGGGGTCGTGGAGCACCGCAATTCCAGGGGCCATGGAGCATTGTGAATACAAAGGTCATGGAGCATTGAGATGACAAGGGTCCTGGAAACTTGTGATGACACGGTTCAGGGAGCATTGTGATGACAAGGTTCATCAAGGATTGTGATGACAGGGGTCATGGAGCATTGTGATGACAAAGGCCATGGAACATTTTGATGACAAGAATTCTGGAGCACTGCGATGACAAGCGCATGGAGCATTGTGATTATAGGGACCATGGAGCATTGTGATGACAAGGGTCATGGAGCATTGTCATGATAGGTCTTATCTGGCATTGTGATGAGGGTGGTCATGGAGCATTGTGATAAAAGTTGTCATGAAGCACTGTTATTACAGGGGCCATGTAGAATTTTGATGACAAAGGCCATGGAGCATTGTGATGACAGGCATCATGGAGCAATTTGATGAAAGTTG